>NW_024080774.1:2526850-2694053 GCF_003009895.1 Hyaena hyaena
AAATACCATATGTTTGCACGTATAGGAGGATTAGGAGGAACTTGACGGAGGAACAAGGGGGAGAGGAAGGGGGGAAATGGTGGGGGAAAGGGAGAGAGGCAAACCATGAGAGACTCTTGAATGCTGACAAAAACTGAGGACTGATGGATGTGGGGGGGAGGGGGGGATGGGCATGGAGGAGGGCACTTTGGGGATGAGCACTGAGTGTTATGTAGAAACTAATTTGACAATAAACTATTTGTAAAAAAAAAAAAAAAAAAAAAGGAAAATCTGGCTGAAAATATGGAAGAAAGACAATGAACACATCGATAAAGTAGCTGGCTTACTCACTGAGAACGCTCTGCAGTCCAGGAGCTCACAGGGCCCACTGATCGCCGCCGAGGATCTACACAGGCTAACGCTTAGTCTAGGTAGCTTTGTTTCATTAAAGTAAGAGAACATGTGTACACTCACATTCCCGCACAAAAGCGCATAAAACGCTTCAGACAAGGAGAACACTTCTGTGGGAATTACTTGGGACAGTGCAACCCGTTGACCTCTACAGAGCTAGGATGTCCACACCTCTTTTCTGTGACATTTAACCGACTGTCACTAACTTTGCTAAATACATAAGAACAAAGGACTCTTAGTAAATGCAGAGAGGCAAGGGCATGTGGGTTGTCCATGAATTTATTAAGTAAAAGTGTGGCATTCATTAACTTGTACTATTATATGTACACACAACACACACATATATGTGAGTATACATATACTTACATATATAATTTGGCTTAGGTAGTACAGTATCTCAATATTCTGAATTTTGTGTATATTATGTATAAATATCATATATACATATACACATGTGTAAAATATATACAATGTAAAACATTTATAGTATTTATGTATTTATAATAGATATATGTACTTAAATATATAGCATATATCATATAAATATACCTGAACATAAATCTATAATATAATATATAACATAACATATACATATTACATATATACTTTAATGATATAACATATTAGTACGTTATAGAACATTTGAGTTCCGTCAGGTCAACAGACCAGAAGATGATCGCCATGGAAACAACAGTTTGTGACTCACAATTCCCAAGAGGTGGGGGCCCCATGGGGAAGCCCCAGGGTGGTCAGGAGGCAAAGGAGGTGTGAAAACAGACAGGAGCCATTACTATGGTTTTCCGCGGAAAGGAGCAGGTGAGCAGTCTTAGGACTGGCTGGCTTGAATAGAATAGTTGCAGGGGCCCTTGGGTACAAAGGCTGTACCTGGCTCTGGGGAGATAAGGGCAGGAGAGATTGAGTCACCTGGAGTATGAAAGCCCCGCAGGGGACAGTTGGGGTTTGGTCTCAGATGGGCTGGTTTGTATTTAAAAAACCACATGTGTGAGCTAGTTGTTTCCTAACTTTAGTAATTCTAGGAACTGGCTAGTCCTGGCAGAGGTGAGCCCTTTAGGGACAGCAAAGCCCCAGATGTCAAAGTGGGCTTAACTACCCTCTCCCTTCCCCTCCTTCCTTCTCTTCCTTCTCCCCCTCCTCTCCCTCCTCCCCCCTCCTCCCCCCCCTCCTTCTCCTTCTTTTCTTTCTCTGTCTCTCCCCACCCCCTTGGCACTGCACTGTACTAAGCTTTCACTATCCAGGATCCTTGCTGTCACAGACTCAACAGATGTGGGCTGTCACAATGTTTTGTGTCTTATGTTCTAAATGCTCAACCAAGATGAGTAATCATTTCCCTTAGGCTTAAGCGGATAAATCCATTCTTCTCTTTTCTAAACAAGGAGGCATTAAGTCAATGCAGCTAGTCCTGTTCAACATCCAACGAATTCTCAGATAACTATAACAAGATCAACTGTAATATGGCTGAATACCCCCTTGTTCTCAGAGGATCTGAAGACCACTTTGAGCTCTTCTAAGAGTTTGTTGGATATCTAAAGACTTTGTTGTAAGCAAGGTGGCCTTGTCCATTGTGACCACCATACCCACTGATGTGTCCATGCTTGGGTTTGGAGAAAATGGTTACTGTAAATCAAAAGGAGATTTATACATACATACTCTTAAAACAAGAGGTCAGCGTTCCAGACTGGCCATGAGAAAATTCTAAGTGTTGAATCTGCCAGAGTTGGATGTCAGGGGTCAGCAGACCATGGCCATGGACCGAGTCCAGCCTGACATCTGGTTTTGTAAACAGTGTTTATTGAGAAATAGCCATGGGCAACTCTTTATTGCCTGTGGCTGTGTGGGCACGAACACGTTACAACCGAGTAGTTGTAACAGAGGATTTATGGTTCTCAAAATCTAAAACATTTATGATTTTGACCTTTCACAGAAAAAAATTTCCCTTCCTTTTCCTAGATCCAAGCAGAGAATGTGTATATATTAGAAACAGCTTGCAGAAACAACACACAGTTGCTGACTTACATGGGCAAGCTGGACGGTACCCTTATATGCATTTTCTGTGTTTCTTTAGAGGAGGCTGGACGGAGCTGAGATGGCTGTGGACGAATGACCGAGACTTTGCCATCTGTATGTCCCCATCCTACACATGAATGCACTTCAAAGTCTGTCTGCTTGAGCCAGGAAATTCATCAACTGAAAGGTAGGTTTGCTTTCTATAGAATCCATTGAGACTTAATGTAGATTTATGGGTGTATATATATATATAATTATAATAATCAGACATTCAGTATCATAATAATCAGTAATCATAATAATATATTTTTAAATCTCCAACAACATTGTAATTTAGGGTCTCATATCAAACAGAAGTTATGTTGTTTCATTGCAGCCTCAACTTCTTTGGATATTTTATTATGAAAGGGCGCATTCTGTCCGAAAGTGTTGTGGTTGGGATGGGATCCAAGTGCCCTTCGATGTCATGACCAAAGAGATCAAAAGAAAGAGTCCTACATGTTCATATAATCCTGGCAATAATCCACTATGTACATATCCACCTTGAAATCCATGGAGAAGTTTTTAAAGGATGTTTCAAGTTTTGTATTTACGTGAGATTGTATGAAATATGTGGAATTTCATGGAGGGGTTCATCCTTCACTAGCATTTCTCTAACACCAATGTAACACTGACGATTTATAACCAAGTATGGTTGGTGTTACCATACTGTAATGGTCGCATATAGAGTATTCCCATTTTTGTAGGAAGTTCTGTCAAAAAGGACTAGTCTAAAGGATCCAGGGAAGGAGAATGAATTCTGTTTCTAAAATGCAAATCACTGGTAAGTTTCAATATCGCCACATCTTTTCTAAAGTAAAAATAATTATTTAAAATGCATTTTTCAAATTCCATTATATAGTGACATTTTAATAATTACACAATTTATAAAATACAGATGGGAGCACAATTGAATGAAGATCAAGATTTTCTTTATCTGAGAACTGGTAACCCTTTGATTTTTTCAGAGTCAGTGTTTCAATATCCATCTTGTATATCTAGAGATTTCATTTGAATCTAGCAAAATATGCTCAAAAGATGACCTTTTCATGCAAGATCAGTTAAATGTGGTGGCATTATCATATTGTATGTTTTATTATTTCTGTGTTCGTCAGTTTAATGCAGAGTGAAAAACGATGGCTATCTTTTTTCCCCCTAAAACTCAATAAAATGTTATTAAGTAGGCCCTGGAAGGCATTTATTAAACCTCTATAAGGCAAGGTACTGGGCAGTCAATAGTCTGGTTATTGGTTTCTAGGGTCTAACTTCATATTTCAGAACTAACTTAATTTGTGTGTTCCATGGACTTGATTTTCAAGGGAAAGTATCACATTTCACAAAAAAAAGTGGAGACATCTTTCAGAGATAAGTGGCCATTTTTCATGCATTTTGAATAAGTGTTAGTCATCTAAAAATCAACAAACTGCTACAGGATCGGACACTGTAGATTCAGTGAGTGACTCAGGGGCAGATTCCCAAAGGGCTGTCAACCTCACTTGAGGATAAAATAAAATGAAAATGTCCTTTATTTCCTCACCTCCCACTTTGTTCTATTTCCTAGAAACGTACTCCTCACATTCACCTTGCAGAATCTTTTCAATAAGCTGCCTTTCCTGTATGAAGACGTAACTCCTTGGGATTAAGAAAGGAGACAAAAAAGGGAAAAAAACAATTATTAACACTTATTCAGAGCACTAAAAAGAGCCTTTCTTATAAATCATTGAGTTGAGTATATGCAGACCCTTTTTCCCCTCATATTATCAAGTATTACAATATTATTCAGACAAAATGAAGACAATTTGCAAGAAATGCTTATAAAACGCCTCTTTTGAAGTCTATAGCTTATTGAAATATTATGACATCACATTTTTAGCAAACTCGTTTTATAGTTCTCACCCTGTTTCTATTTAATACTTTACTTGGTAAATTGGCATTTGGAAGGGCATGTGATCTAGTCCCTTTTGTAGTATAACATGTGTAATTCATCTTGCTTTTCTGTGTTAGAAAGGTAATCATTAGCACCATTAAGCACTTTTGTCTACTATAGGATTAAACATTATTTTTAGGAAGCACTTGGTCCATTAGGGGTCCTGGGTGGCTTAGTTGGTTGAGCGCCTGACTTCGGTTCAGGTCATGATCTTGGGGTCTGTGAGTTTGAGCCCGGCGTCAGGCTCTGTGCTGACAGCTGAGAGCCTGGAGCCTGCTTTGGATTCTGTGTCTCTGCCTCTCTCTGCCTCTCCCCCCCTTCTCTATCTCTCTCTCAAAAACAAACATTAAAAATTTTAAAAAAGCAGTTGGTCCCAAACTGTAGTATGTGAATGAAATGTTAAAGTATAATTGCTTATCGATTTATCTTCCTCTCCCTCTTTCTTTTCCTAAACCCTCTTCCCTCCCTCTTTCCCGCCACTCTCATAAATAGTCTTCACAAAGACTGTCCACGATCCATGAGACTTGCCAATGTCCGTGAGGATGATTGTTAAACATGGTGTTATTGATTCAGTGGGAACCATGTTTTATAGAAACTTGGCAGGGGCATTTTGTGTCATTGAAATCTGATATCCGTTATCTCAATGTGGTGTGTTAAGCCCAGAGTTTGATTGGAGCCAATGAGCGGATGTGAATCAATGAGCCACCAGGTGACTTCTGCCATTTTCATCTCGCTCATGATGGTCATCCCCTGATCCTTTTCTTACAGGGCAATTGCATGGCTAGTTAATTTTTTAAAAAAAATATATCAGTAGTATCTCCTTTATATGTCTGTTCTCTCAAGATCTAATGCCTACTACCCAAATTTATAGCTGACATTCTCCTCTTGGTCAAATGGCTGACTGATAACTCTGTGTGTATAAAATTAGCATTTTCAGAATCCCTAGTTATTAGTGATAGCTATTATTATTTGCATCACACAAGCAGTAATTCAGCTGAATATTCTAATTATGTCAATCTGCTTACATCTCTAAATTACAAAAGGTAGCATCTAGTATAAAAATGACATTTCATCAATTTATTTATTTTGCTCATGAAAAGGGATGTGGCTTTAACGTGAATAAGCAATACACACGTTGATTATAACTTTTCTAGTTGAAAATGCATGGACCTCATTAGGTCATTGTGAAGCTCTCTGACGATCTATGAAGAAGGGCAACATGCTGGTGGACTTTCAGTGCACACTGTGGATTTCCATTCTTTGCTTGGCTTTAGTGTTGTTTACAATGTAACTTGAACACAGTTGTCTTTTACTGCGTCCATTTTTTCTAAGTATATAGAACAATCTTTGGACATATATAATTAGCAGATATTTATACATATCAGCATGCATTTATTACAAAAACTATTTCTCCTGACCTGGTACCATCTGTATATGGAATGCATTTTTGTCAATATGGCAACTTGCCCGGGAGATTCTAACAAGGACACAAGGTTGTTAACAAGATAAAAGGGTCCATGATCCATGATACCCAAAGGACTTATAGAGCCATGTTGAAAGATATGATAACCTGAATTTGAAAAAGACATTACTCACTAGATTTAAACATCATCGTAAAAGCAGTTGGGGGCAGTGGATCTGAAATATTCACATCCCATTGTGGAGCCAATGGGAAGACAATATTTCAAGTTGAGTCTTGACTAGGAAAGTCAGGGTATGAATCGGCTTTAGCTGTGTCTCACCCACTAGATTTAAAACCAGTGGAGCCATTCTGAATCTTTGGAAGGAAAAGTTTAGATTTTCCTGGAATACTCAGCTTGGCTACTCTAGAGTGTTCTAGCTGTTGAGATATTCCCATTTTAAGGCACATGTAGGATGGTAGGAATCACTGCATGACTGGCTCCCACCTTAATCCTTTATTAATTGCTATGGAAGAAAACTGCCATCAGACTTCAGATACCTCAGGGGAATCTTGGTAGGAAGGAAGTTGTCCTCAGTCCATACCACCCTTTCTTGGAACACCACACACTTAAATAATGGTTATCCTGAGTCATAGGATCCCAGAGACGCTCAAAATATCCAAATACTACATGCACGTATGTGAACACCAACCAACTGAAGATTCTTTGAGCAGATACGTTATTTGGAGAAGGCTGGGGTGAGGTGCACGGGTCATTCCTGGTATGGACGAATTTCATCCTTTGAGCACAAGCCTGGGAGGAGTGGGGCGGGGGGGGGGGCGGTGGACGGTGAGGAGACATGAGGAGCTTTGAAACAGGTACTACTCTGGAATCCGTAGCTCTGATGGGTTGTTTTCTATCAGTGAGCACCACGGGGCATCATGAGCTGTAAGCGACCAGCTCATAAAATACGCTGCGTTATGGACATTTTATGGGCATGCCACAAGCCCACAGTTTAGATGGAGGGTGGGGGGCATGAGTGCACATGAGACAGAGATAGGCATTTGTGATCTGTTTGCATAGTCACCAAGACATCTGTAGCACAAGTGAAAATTCTAGCAGAAGACCCACATGCTGTCACTAGCGAGCAGGGAAATGTGTGAACCCTGTTCCAAGTTCACACATTGGCTTTGCTGGCTCTGAGGAACTGAGGGGACAGGACCTAAGACATGTGAGTCCTTGTGTCCTCTGTAAGGACTTCCTGACCAAAGGGCAACCGCAAGAACTCATGTGTGAACAAATGAAGGGGTTGCTTTTGTGTCATACATATGTGGGATTATGGGCGCCATTTTGTTTTTGTTTGTTTTAATACCTTTTAATGTTCATTCACTTCTGAGAGAGAGAGATGGAAAGAGAGAGACAGAGCATGAATAGGGGAGGGGCAGAGACAGGGAAACAGAATCCAAAGCAGGCTCCAGGCTCTGACCTATCAGCATAAAACCCAACGTGGGGCTCGAACTCAGAAACTATGAGATCAATACCTGAGCCAGAGTCAGATGCCCCTGGCACCATTTTCAAGGCACATTTGGAATCTCCATGGTTGTCTTCCCTCACCACCTGCTACATCCACAGACACCCTCACTGTCTCACACAAACACACACACACACACACTCAGAGACACTCATGGACACCATCCACCCGATCGTCAGCCTCTGCCTCCGGGACCTATACAGCTCAAAGTTTAGGAACCCAGAGCCTCAAGATATTAAAACCCAAATTAATGTTCATGTCTGCTCCTTCCTTGCAAGCGTAAGATGGAAATTCATCATGACCTAGAGGACATGTCCTTGCACAAAATCAGATGTGGCAATAATTTTCCATCCCTGGATATTTCCTTCCTTCCAGCAGGGCTATCTTGACTTAAGCTGTTGCGTAGAAGCCATCAAGAAACGCACTCCGGTCATCCTTTCTCAAAAATATGGATCCCTTTCATATAGTATCACTTCCTCAAAATTCCACGTCTCTTTTAACATCCGTGTTCCTCTGGAAGTCTCATTCGGAAATGCAGTTTATAGTTCATTAATTTTGATGCCTCCTAGTTATGAAGATGTCTGCTTCTACCTGTTATTTTAGTTATAAACAAATGTAATCCCATAACAGAAAAAATTTTAGATAAATGTACTTTACTCATCATTTATTTTATGGAGATTTCTCTTTAGAAATCTTAACTTGACTCTGTCTCCTTGTCTTTCAAGCCTACTTTTCTATACTTTGCTTCCACTCAACATGATGTCAGAAGACACCCTCCCACACTCTTACAACATACCTCCTGCTCATTTCAGTTGCTGGGCTACGTGTTGTCACAAGAGCATGCAGGCATTAGAGTATTTGCAGCCTTTTGACATAATAAGAAATATTAAACACATTTGAACTACAGATTGTTCAGTCAGTATTTTGGAGGAAATCATGAGCATACTTTTTCAGTAACTGTATTGCCAGCTCAGAGTGTGCAAATCCTTTCTTGGTTTTTCATATTAGAGTAACAGACTGCTTTCCCCAAGTCTCTGCTACTTTCACAAAGTCATGACTGTGGTTGGAAGAGTTGCATGACATTCAAGCCAGGCAGCAACAGTGCAATCTGAAATACAAGAAGAAATATAGCAACATGTTAAAATTGAACATATTTATTATTAGCAAGGCTGGATTTTTTTCCCCTTAAGATTCAGTGATTGTTGGGACAACAGGGTGGCTCAGTCGGCTGAGCATCTGACTTTTGATTTTGGCTCAGGTCAGGATCCCAGGATCATGGGACTGAGCTATGTGTTGGGGTCTGCACTGAAAATGGAGCGTCCTGAAGATTCTGTCTCCCCCTTTGTTCCTCTCTCCTGCTCAAGCTCTCTCTCTCTAAAAACTAAAAAATTTAAAAATAGGTAATATTTACAGATTTGAAATTTATAGATCATTTCAGATTTAAGGAACATTTTTAAAAAATTTTTGTTTTATTTATTTCTGAGAGAGAGAGAGACAGTGTGAGCAGGGGAGGGTCAGAGAGGGAGGGGGTCACAGAATCTGAAGCTAGCTAGCTGTCAGCACAGAGCCTGACGCGGAGCTCGAACCCACGAATCATGAGATCATGACCTGTGCCGAAGTCGGACGCTTAACCGACTGAGCCCCCCAGGCGCCCCCAGATTTAAGGAACATTTAAAAGTGAAGAGCAAAGATGTGTTACATATGCTATCCAAAACATACATTAGTCAAAGAAAGAAATTAAAGAAATACAGAGGAGATGGGACAGAAATGCAGCACACAATAACACAGTTGATTTTATCTTTTAATGTGAAGTCCATTTTGCATTAAAAACTCAATTAATGCAACTCGATCAATCCATCAATGTATTAAAAATCATATTGAGATAATTTGACATAGGGCACATATTTAAAGTCTACTAATATTTTAATGTCGAAAGATATATATGTATATACATTTGTGAAATCATCACTACTCTCAAGATTACACTCATTGCCATTGCCCTCGGAAATTTCCTTACTTCGTTCTTCAAACCCCAACACCCCTCCTTCCTGGACCCCAGCACCTCCCTCATCCCCAGGCAAACAATAATCTGCCTCCTGGATTAGAGGTTCCTTTGCATTTCCTACAAATGTAAATAAATGGGATCACACAGCATTTACTTTTGGTCTGACTCTTTTCACTGAATACCATTATTTTGATCCGCATTTTTACATGTATCGACAGTGTATTGCATCCTATATCTGAGCAGCGCTCCCTTGCATCCCCATAGATTATTTATCCATTTCCCTTGATGAATTATTTGGTTGTTTCCAGTTAGCAACTGGCACAAAGTATCTATGAACATTTGCTTACAAGTGTTGATAGGCACAAATGCTTTGGTGTCTCTGGGAGTTAAATGCTGGAAGTGAAAGACAGGGGTGTATGGTAGGTGTGTATTTAACTTGATAACAGACTGCCAATCTGTTTTCCAAATCGGTTCCACTCTTTACTATTCCCACCAGCAGTGAATGACACTGCCCATTCCGGCGCATTCTCCTGCACGCTACAGAGGGGGTGTCTTATCTTAGCTATTTTACTAGCACAGTCTTGTTTTAGTTTTAATGGTGCTCCCCAAATGATTGATCGCATGAGCCTGTTTTCTTGAGCTTTCTTGCCGTCCATATATCTTCCTTAGGGACGTGTCTGTTCAAATATTTGCCTATTTTTTAAAAAAAATTGGGTTGTTTTCTATTAATCAGTTTTGAGAGTTCTCTGTATGTTCTGATTATAGGTTTTTTATTGGATATGTGATTTCTCTGCTGCTTCTCTTTTCATTCTTTAGCGGTATATTTTGAAGAGCAGGTACCTTCAAAGTTTAAATTTCAGGGGCACCTGGGTAGCTTAGTTGGTTAAATGGGTTAATCATCTGACTTCCACTCAGATCATGATCTCGCATTTCATGACTCGAGTTGGGCTCTGTGCTGACAGCTCTGAGCCTGGAGCCTGCTTCGGATTCTGTGTGTGTGTGTGTGTGTGTGTGTGTGTGTGTGTGTGTCTTTCTCTCTCTGTCTCTCTCTCTCTGTCTCTCTGTCAAAAAGAAACAAACATCAAAAATTTAAAAAAAAAATGAAGTCCTATTTATGATATCTTACAGACTGTGATTTTGGTGTCTTATCTAAGAAATCACTGGCTGACCGTGCGCTACATTTGTTTCTCTTATGTTTTCTCCTAGACTTCCCTACGTTTAGATTTTCAGTCTCAATTTAAATTCAAGCTTAGTTCATTTTGAGTTAAATCCTTAATATGATGCAATGTTGAGGTAGTTCTTTTCGTTTTGTTTTTGCTTTTGGTTTTTACATATGGATATCTTTTTCCGTCATCATGCTTAAAACTACTGACCTCTCTGCACTAACCTGCACTATTTTTCAGAAATCTGTTGGTCACATGTGTGTGTGTCTATTTTCACACACGCTAGACTGTTCTGTTGATGAGTCTCAGTTGTTGGTGAGAATGTACTTTCTTGTATTACAGTTGCTTTAAAATTAAAGACTTGAAACCAGGTAATATATGGTTTCCAGCTTCATTCTTTCTCAGAATTGTTTTGAGCAGTTTCCGTGTTTTACATTTCCATCCAACTTGTCAAATCCAACCTGCGTTTTCTACCCAACGAGCCTACTGGGAATTCAGGTGGGACTTTTTAAAAATATTTTTTAATGTTTTATTTATTTCTGAGAGAGAGACAGCATGAGCAGGGGAGGGTCAGAGAGAGAGAGAGACACACAGAATCTGAAGCAGCTCCAGGCTCTGAGCTGTCAGCACAGAGCCCAACATGGGGCTCGAACCCACGAACTGTGAGAACATGACCTGAGCTGAAGTCGGATGCTTAACCGGCTGAGCCACCCAGGTACCCCTGGGAATTTTTTTTTTTTTTTAATGTATAGATCAACTTGAAAGTAAATGGCATCTTTACTGTGTCTTCTGACTCATGTTTATCAGGAATGGTATACAGGTCTCTGCCATGTTCTGTTACATGTATCCCTGTGCATGCTGTCTTTTTCATGGCAAAGTGAAAGGTGTGTTTTGACAAATGGTATTTGATTTTAGATCCCAGTAGCAGGTATAGAGACACAGTGGACTGCTGTGAACTGCTTATGTCTTGGGCAGTCTATTTGATTGGATGTCAAACATTGTGAATTTGACCTTGTTGGGTGCTGGATATTTTTGAATTCCTATTGGTATCCTAGGCATTTGTTCTGGGACACACTTACATCACACGGACACAGTTCGTCTCCTTCACAGACTTGTTAGTCTCGACCACAGCGCTTGTCAGCACCATCAAACCATCTCCTACTGAGGCAAAATCATATGAAGTTTTCCGGGTGGTTGATTAGAGCTGGGGCTGGTGCTGGTCCTGGGGCATCTCAGGGAAACGTTCCTCCTCATCTCTGGTGGTTAGTTTCCTGGCCTCATGGAGGTTTCTATAGATCATACTATATGTTTAGGTGGTTATTTCCCCAACCTTGAGGAGCTTGCCTAGTACTCTCCTCATGTAAATACACTGATAATTACTCCATCACCTGACGAATGGATCAAGATGTGGTTAGTCTACACAATGGAATACAAATGGCAATGAGAAACCATGAAATCCGGCCACATGTAGCAACATGGATGGACCTTGAGGGTGTTCTGCTGAGCGAAATAAGTCAGGCAGAGAAGGACAGATACCGTATGTTTGCACGCATAGGAGGATTAGGAGGAACTTAACGGAGGACCGTGGGGGAGAAGAAGGGGGGAAATAGTGGGGGAGAGGGAGGGAGGCAAACCGTGAGAGACTCTTGAAGGCTGAGAACAAACTGAGGGCTGATGGGGGTGAGGGGAGGGGAAGGGGGGTGATGGGCATGGAGGAGGGCACTTGTGGGGATGAGCACTGGGTGTTGTATGGAAACCAAGCTGACAATAAACTATATAAAATTTTTTTTAATTAAAAAAAATTAAAAAATGCACCGATAATTACTGCAGTGGAAGCATTAGGCCTCCGTACAGATCTCCATTTTTCTCTCTGGGTGAAGACCTCTCTTTCCTGGTGCTCTGTCCTAAGCACCCTACGTACTGTTGTCTCCAGAGATTCTGAGAGTTTTCTGGGCTCTGCTGGCCTCTCCCTCCCTAGGTCGTGGCTTGGAAACACTCTCAAGGCAATAAGCGGGGGCAGTAAAGGGGGATCATTGTCATTGTCATTTGTCTTGTATCTCTCAAAGATCACTGTTGTTTGCTTCCTGATTCAAGCCACTTCCACAAGCTGCCTTTCTTCTCTTTCTCCCATGTTTCATGGTTTCCTGCAAGGTCTCAAAGCAGGTCTCTAGTCCATTCTGGCCAACAGCTCCTCTTTTCAATCCTTATATATTTAAATGTTTTATTTATTTTTTAGAGAGAGAGAGAGACAGCATGAGTAAGGGAGGGTCAGAGAGAGAGGGAGACACAGAATCTGAAGCAGCCTCCAGGCTCTGAGCTGTCAGCACAGAGCCCAACATGGGGCTCGAACTTACGAACCAGGATATCATGACCTGAGCCGAAGTCGGACACTTAACCGAGTGAGCCACCCAGCTGCCCCAAATCTTTATTTTTTAAAATTTAAAATCTGGTCCTTTTCTACGGTAGTCCCATTTTTCTCCAAACACTTTCACAGAAGATTTAAAAACACTCATTTTGCATCTTTCAATGTGATTGCTTTCAATCTCCTTCCTGTGGCCCCATCAGACTTACAGATAGATGTTTCCCCCTTTTACTTGCCCACTTCCTTGAGTGGTTTTATTAACTCTCCTGGTTTTTATTTTTCTGTTTTGACTCATGTCTGATTGCGTTTTAGTTTATATGTGATTATTCATCTCTTGGGATTGCCCCGCCCCCCGCAAAGAACTAGGTCATTAAGTGTGCATTCTCTTCTAACTTGAAAATCCCTTCCGCATTTTATTACTTTTCTCTCCCTCTCTCTGGATATACAATACAAAACAGCACTCCAACCTGCTTGGCGTGATCTGTGTAGTACACGAAAATGTCAATATTATTAGTTCTATCCCTTAAGCTTAAAAGACCCACAAGCATTGTAAACGCAGCAATGAGATTTTCACACACCACCCACACTGCGCTTTCCATTAACTGCCTTTCTGAACCAAGGAGACACCAGAGCTACCTTTCTCAGTGAAACAATATCATAGTGACCCAATTCAATTTAGGCTTTAACCTTCTTTAGATTGCTAATTCCATGAACCCATTTCACTAGTCTACAATTTCAACTGAAAGGAAAAGAAAAAGAAAGAACCTTAATGTCGGCGACTTATTAAAAAGTGGCTGATACAACCACACACACCACATTCAGGTGGACGCAAAGGAAGAGCTCTATTTCAGGAGACCTAATTCAACACGGACGCTTCTGTAATCTTTTCCCATCCCGGGCAGGGATAGATTGCCTATCTTTACCATAAGCCTGGGACAATATTTTCAACCATCTCCTGTGGTCTGATGGTCTTTAATGGACTCATGCAAATATCTCCATGGGCTGGTTTTGAAAGCCAAGCCACCTAACAAAGTGAGCTTTAATTAAAGGATTAAGTCGTTAACAAATGAAGAGTGTTTCTGAGCAGAAGGGCTTCAAAGCCTATTTTCATGAAGATGAGCGCTCTTTCCCTTGCAGCTGTCTTGCCTTAGAGGGGAGTCGCAGCTCTGGGCGGGCGGGAGTCCAGCTGAGTAGGAGAGGCCGTGGCTGCAGGCAAAGTTTCCTGGCAGGTGCTTCCTCAGAGCGGAATTTAGGCTGATGCTGAACTGGATGTAGAGAGAGGAGATCACTTCCTCCCCTGATGGACCATTTCATCTCCTCTGATTTCAGAATATCTTGGGATAAAATCACGTGTCAGTTAGCAAAGTGATGTCTTCTGCTTTTTATTATCACAAACTTTATAGAGAACATGCCAGTCCTAATTATTTGTGAGGAGCTCCTGATTTAGATTAGATTCCGGTCAAGTTTGCAAAAAAAAAAGAACAAAATTTTAGAGGGTAAAATTCATGTCGCCATCCCCAGCCATGACCTGTAGATCCAATGGAAGGCAAAAGACACATGGCTTGTATGCAACCTACTTCATAAAATGATGCTACTCATGTTACATATTTATGCATCATAAATAATACCAGTCAGTGATATGTTTCCGCTCTGGATTAGCGTTAGCAATCAGTTCCCAAGATGCTGGATTTCATCAACTTGCACAAGATGAAAAATTCTGCTGACCCTTCAACAACGTGGGCGCTGGGGGTGCGGATACCACGTGCAGTTCAAAATCTGTATGTAAGTCCTGACTCCCCACAAACTTACCTGCTACTAGCCTCCTGTTGACCAGACACCCTACAAATAATAGTCTATGAACACACATTTTGTATATTCTATGTATTGTATACTGTATGCTTACAGTAAAGTAAGCTAGAGAAAAGGAAATGCGATTAAGAAAAAAATCAAGGCAAGGAAAGATACATTTACAGCACTGCATTGCAATTATTGAAAAAAAAATCCACATACAAGTGGTTCAAACCTGTGTTGTTCAAGGGTCAACTGTAGATGTGGAAACTTCTAGAAACGTAGTTCTTTAGAGAAACAGCGCTGTTCTCACCTCTGCTCACCTCTGAAGCAGAATTCAGATCATGCCTTCAGCTTTGATTTCTTCTTTCATCGGACGGTTTATGTGTCCTCTGCTGGGAATATAGCAAATCATATGTTCTTCTGAGCATTTCAGGCCATTTATTTCCTTGATTTCTGGCTCAGTGAGCTAACAGAGTGGCTGGTAGGTGTGTTCAGTTTCCTACCTTGAAAACTGAGCCTGGAGTGTGGCCATCAAGATGAGGAAACGTTGTGGCTATCCAAACATAGGAATCCTAGTGAACAGATGGACCCCGTGGCCATTAAAAATGATGATTTCAGTGTAGGTATATGGAAATAGAAAAAAGATCCAGCATAAAAGGCTGAAAGAAAAGCAAAAAACAAAAACAAACCTAAAAACTAAAAATGAGGTTCATGGTAGATCCCGTTTTTGTAAATAAATATTTATGTGGATATTTAAAACCATAGAGAATGTCCGATGAACAGAACTCCCTGAGAGTGATTATCCTTGACGATTTTTATAGTATCCATATTTTCGTGTTTCTGCTTTGTAATGTTTCTACGCTATCTACAGACAGCGTTACCCACCCCTTACCTGAGATTTCAGTTGCCTGCGGTCAGTGGCATTTTGGAAACACGTGCTTGTCGGGAGATGTGCTCAGAAGGTCGGCAGCCTGACACCACCTCCCAGCACCTGTGTCATTCGCCCCACTTCATCTCATTACAGAGGCATTTTTTCATCTCACGTTATCATGGGAAGGAGCATGAGAACAGCGCAATAAGGTATTTTATCATTAGTTTCTAGCGTTAACTTCTTAGTGGGCCTCACTCACTCAGTAAAGCTCACATAGGCATGCACGCATAGGAAAAAACACAGCTCACACAGGTCTGGTGCCGTCTCTGGTTTCAAGATTCCACCCATCCCTGCAGTTAAGCCGGGGGAGGGGGCTCCTTTACAGTCTCTGTTGACCTCCCCTCACAAAAGGTTTAATGTTTTGCATCAGCAAGATTTAATATGATCCTAAAACATCCTCATGACTCAGACACAAGAGATACAAGAAAGGGAAGAATGACAAATGAGGTAAGCACGGGTGGCGCAGTGTGTGTACAAATATCTATTCTCGGGTCACTGTCACAAAGACTCTTCTGCAGAATGATATAAGCTAGAAAAGCACGGGAGAGGCCGGAACTCTATTCTACCAATTCCTGTAACCCATCGGGGAGTATAAAGTAATTTTCTTTAAAATACTGCTTTAACTTAATCCATAAAGAATCACCCTATATTGCTCATTGATAAGCAGTTATTCACATATATCGTCAGTTATATCGGCATTCGGATTTATGGCAATGAGGTCTGGCTAAAAGCTCATCAAGGCTAAATGACGGAGACACAGTGTTACTAAATGTCTTCCTTCTCCAGGAATTCAGAGCTTATGCTGTAGTTTAAGAACAGAGCCAACGTTGCAAAAATAACAACAGCAAGAAGAAGATGAGGGTAGAACAAGAGACTTGGAGAAAATTTTCCTGACACGGGTCCTAATCGGTGCCGTGAGGGCCTCTGGACATAGAATGAGAATTGCAGGGAGAGATGATATAGATAAATTCTTGCATTAACTCAGAAGCCTGTCAGTGTGATTGATAGTTACTGGAATATATGGTTTACATTTGGTAAAGTAGTAATTTTATTATAGAGATTATGAAAGCTTCAATTAAAATGGCATGCGATTACATGTAAGCCTATTTATAGAGTCTCTTGCCTGAGATCTTCCTCCTCCCCCAGAAACAAAACAAAACAAAACACTAAAAAACTAAAATCAAAGATATAATCTTAGCTGAAGGAGTATCTTTGCTTGTGAAATACACGTAGGTAGGAAAAGGAAGGAGGCATATTCTGAACATTTTTGGTGAGAAATGAACATCTTCTTTTTCCAATTAGATGAATTGCTGTAGCATTTCTTCACATCCAACCTTGTACATGTTTGCATTATGGGAATTTCATACACCCCATGCCTATTGCCTTATGCTACATTCAGCTTTATGGATACCTTTATATATCTGTCTTCATAATCACATTGCTGACACAGCGAGTGGGGTAGAGGAAGGTCAGACAGCCCACGGCCAAGGAAAAGATGGAGGAGAAGGGCTGGAAGAAGTCTCAGCATCCAGAGACAATGTGGGTTTTGACTGGCAGGGTGACAAGGGAATGAGTGAACAGAGAGGGAAAGAGAACGAGAGATTTCTGGGGATGCAATGCAAAGAGGTGGCTTTGGCATCATTGCTACCTTAGCAGAGGACAGAACAAGCCCATCGTTCCCATCACTGGCTTTGTGTTTTTATCTGAGTTGACAGCACACAGGTCATGAGTGACCTAGTGATATGATAGAAGGCATGATGTGTGTGTCCTTGGAGATCATAGAATACTGTAGAACAGACCAGATACATAGTCTTTAGAATCGCTCTCACCTCTGTGATCTGAGCACAAAAATACCTGTTCCTCTATTACTTTGGAATCTTTAGAATTTATGAGGAAGTAGCCTTTGCATAAATTTTGTCACAATATATTTTGAAATCTCCCACAAATGGAGATCCCCGTTTTGTGGCATTCTGTAACGAAAATCTAAAAACACATGCTGTGGCCCAGAGAGCAAGCATAAAGTACTCATTAACCGCTCCTTTATCAAAATGAGGCTTAACAACTTGACACTATTATTAACACTCTAAAGTGAAATATTCATTTTGGAAGATGGGCAATGTCATTGTGTGTGTGTGGCGGGGGGGTGTTTAGAGACATATTTTTATACAAGATAAAGAGGCAATGACTTCTTAATACTCAGCAAATTGAGTGATTTTTCTGGAAGTTGATGAAGCCCTTCCTTTATTTTTTAAAAATATTTTTTAATGTTTTGTTTATTTTTGAGAGACAAAGAAAGAGAGAACACAAGTGGGGGAGGGACAGAGAGAAAGGGAGACAGAATCTAAAGCAGGCTCCAGACTCCGAGATGTCAGCACAGAGCCTGATGGGGGGCTCAAACCCATGAACCGCAAGATCATGACCTGAGCTGAAGTCAGATGCTTAAGCGACTGAGCCACACCAGGGTACCATGAACCCTTTCCTTTAGATAAGAACCATAGAGTTGCCTCAGTATGTTAGTTGTGTTTAATGATGTTCCCACCACTTCTTTGTTTCTATTGAGAAGAAAACCTCAGTAAATTGGGGGGGGGGGGGGGTAATGCCCAGAGACCTGGTTCTCAGCCACATGCATAGAGAAATCCTTCATGCTTCTACATGTCTATTTCCATCAGCCTTGTTTTGTTTACATGTGTTGAAGAGAAAACAGTACTGATTAATTTGTAATCTGATATTGATAACAAGGCAAAAAATCAGCTTTTGGAAGCCAAGGCATTAAATCGTCGCAGGCCTTTGTCATCATTTGAAGTGCTCTGTCTATACCCTGGTAGCTGGGATCTGGGGTATCTACTGTTAGTTGTTTTATTTAGGAAAAATTTGAGTTCATACTCCCCACCATCGTACATATTCTAGTACGCCACCTGCCACCCCAGCTGTTGGCAATGGAGGCAGCACAGATGAAAAGCCCGCAGAAGTCAATTAATGCATAATGTTCTTTCCTTGCAAGATCAGTTACTAAATCTTACCGGTTTAGGTCTGATATAAAGCAGCCCATGCGGAATTCGGCTTCCCTCACGACACCATGTATCATCTGAATATCCTACGGCTCCCATGGCTTAAAAATAATTCAGGAAAAGAGCAGTGTCCGGAGAATCTCGTATTGGAAGTGTAAACAGTGTGCTCTTACCAAATTCTTTTGGGATATTTATTATTTTAAACCACTGCTTTTTTTTTCCCCTTTTGACTTTGAAATGCTAAGTTTAAGATACCCATGCATCTTAAATTCATCTCTAAATGTGATGCGCTTCAAACAAATGGACAGGATGTTTGGCTTAACTTAACCAAACTGGGTCCCAGTTTTGAGGTTTGAAATATGCTATGATGATTAAGAAAAAAAAAAAAAGTCTTTGAGACAGAAGTGTAAGGCAGAAATATTGCACCCTCAAATATTAATGTGTTCTTCTCTACTAACTACAATGGAAATAGTGGGCGGCTGGAGCAGAGAGAGAAGTACAGCATTAAAGAACGAAATTTTAGATGTAGAGGCAGATCTGTGCCTATAAGGCACTTATCATACATCAGATCAGAGCCAATCAGCAACCCATTTTCATAAACACTGTTAGAACATCTGGTTATCTACTGGGGGCTGGGGGTAGCACACACATGGACCACCACTTGCATAAATAAGATTTTAAGTGTTAAAAACAACAGAAAAAAAAAAAAACCCACCCCAAAATTTTACAAAATCACACAGAGACAAGAGGAATAATATTTTTTATCAGTTTGGGAGTGGAACAGCCTTCTCAAGCTTTACATGACAGCAGAGAATCATAAAATCATGGTATTAGATATCAAAACGCATGATATCGAGGGCCATCTTCGCTCTATAAAAGCCAGAGGCTGGAAACAAAGAAACAAAACTGAAATCATGATCTTCTCTCTTTTATCATTTCAACAGTTAGAAGAAGTAATGTGCCCATTTTCATGTTTTTTAAATGAGTGCATCAAATAAGTAAAAGATATACTAATAAGACCACAGTGATAATTTTAAAACACACAAAAAAATGTATCCACAGAAAAAATTTAAATGGTAAAAGAACACATGACAAATGGCTAGTCACACTAGGAATTAAAAAAAAAAAAAAAAGGCAAAGAAACAGACATGAAACCATTTTTTACCTTATCAGTTAAGCGTCTGACTTCGGCTCAGGTCATGATCTCACGGTTCATGGGTTCGAGCCCCGCATCGGCCTCTGTGCTGACGGCCAGCTCAGAGCCTGGAGCCTGTTTCAGATTCTGTGTCTCCCTCTCTCTCTGACCTTGCCCTGCTCACGCTGTCTATCTCTCTCTCAAAAATAAATAAAACATTTAAAAATTTTTAAAAAAGAAATAGAAAATATAATTTTTTAAATGTTTATTTAATTTTGAGAGAGAGAGACAGACACTGAGCAGGGGAGGGGCAGACAGACGGGGAGAGAGCGAGAATCTCAAGCAGGCTCTGAGCTGGTACCACAAACCGTGAGATCATGACCTGAGCCAAAGTCAAGAGTTGGACGTTTAAGCGACTGAGCCACTCAAGTGCCCCTCCAATGACTCTCTAAATAGATGAACACCTTAGTTTTTCCTGGAGGAGACAGAATGCTACAGCTTGACCAAAACGTAAACCAGTGTATTTGAGATTTTGCCAAGGGTTGAGATGTCAGGACCAAAGTCATTGCATTATTTATCATGAATTCAGAGTCCACTCTGAAATTGCACAATTTGTGTATTCTTCAAAAGCACTGCTTCTCAACTGGACACGTCCACCTCTATCTTCCCAAAGCCACAACTCCAGATTTCCAAAATGTGTGTGTGTGTGTAACATGTGCGTGATATGTATATAATGTGTAGAAATAACTGATGTGTGTGTGTGTGATGTGTATGCACTGTGTTTCTGGTGTATAATGTGTGTGTGTAAGATGTGTATATGTGTGTAGTGTGTGTGTGTGTGTGTGTGTGTGTGTGTGTATAACGTGTGTGTGTGGATTTATATGTTTCTTGGCTCCGAGTATTCTAAAAGATAACCTGGCATGAATTATCTGTAGGGAAGCATATTCCTTATGAGTCTGGCTTCTGAATTATTTCACTCATTAGGCATGTTTTGTAATTATGACCTGAAACGATTTGTAGAACGTTCTGAGAAATGGCCCGCAAGAAACCAGTTTCTATGTGGTAGCTTTCTAGTTAGGAGATTCTTCATTGAGTTACATGGGTTCTTTATGGGAACTGATAATTTTGGACTCAATTTCAAGAATACATGTCCTTATAATATCATATGTTTGCACGTATAGGAGGATTAGGAAGAACTTAACAGAGGACCATGGGGGAGAAGAAGGGGGGAAATAGAGGGGGAGAGGGAGGGAGGCAAACCATGAGAGACTCTTGAATGCTGAGAACAAACTGAAGACTGATGGGTGTGGGGGAGAGGGGAGGGGGGTGATGGGCATGGAGGGCACTTGTGGGGCTGAGCACTGGGTGTTATATGGAAACCAACTTGACAATAAACTATTTGTAAAAAAAAAAAAAATACATTTCCTTATTTTCTGTCAAGAGTTGGCTTCCATCTTATCTAAACCATTTGTGAGAACTTGTGCATGATGAATGTGTAGCCCCAATCGTGATACATAGGACCTTGTATCTTAACTTTGTTTATTGATTTTGATTAGGCATGCATTCCTTCCTAATATTTCCCTGCATTCTTTCCTAATATTTCCCTGTACATTCTGCCAAACTTTCTTAAGATATGCGTGCCTTACAGATATTTTAATATGCTGTCTTGTCTATATTTTTGAATGTCTTGTCAAATGGCATGCATATGGGTTTAAATGCATGTTTTCTATTTTTCTCTCAAGTGCAGAAGAGAGGTCCCAGCTCACTATAAACCTGGCTTACCCTAGGTAGGACCTCGTGCTCTGTCGGCGTGTCTAGAGGGCAGGTGGAGAAGGCTGTGTCCGCTCTACCCCCTCGCCCGTCCTCATGTACAGGAAGAATGGGTAGGGCCGTGTCATGGCCGTAACGTTGCAACCACGTGCCTACGTACAGTGGCAGCCACCGCCTAAAGAACACTCCTAAGTTGTCAGTGTTCTACACTCTTATTTTCACCTGGAGCTTCCACCCACCGCTTCCTGTTCTTGTAAGCTCTCTTGTTTTTGATTTCGCCAGAAGGACTTGCTGTCTTTAGAAATCTCTCACTGAAGTAGAGCCCCCGTTGGGATGAATGGGAATCAGAGTGCTAGGAGCTCTTCAGAATGGACTCACCCAGACGTCCACATTGTCCCGGGTCCCTCCTGGCCTGTTGACCAGTTCCTGACTATAGAAGATGGAAGAATCTGGCAAGTGGTTCCCAGAGCAAGAGTACTTTCAGATCCGTGTAGCTGAATAGGAGGCAGAGACTCCTTCCCCTTCCCATGGGAGAATGAGACCGGGAAAGGCATCAGGAGAAAGGGCTGGGTATGACCCATCTCTTGTCGCTCTGTCTCTACGGAGCTAATTCAGAGGCGCATGGTGGAGCATCCGAAGCCAAAATAGCCCGGAGTCGCTGCTGGACTTTGTGGCTTTCTCCACTGATGTCACCGCAAAGCTGGAGGGACCGAGCAGGCAGTGGCTGACTCTTCAAGGTAACCCTGGGCGCTGTTGGAGAAGCCAAAAGGAATCATCCTGGTGCGGAAATACTGGTCAGGCCTTCTAGAAGCGGAGGCTGAGAAACGACTTGTTACACAAGCTCAGGGTTTGGAGCGGGGTGGGGTGAGGAGGGGCAGGTCTCAGGAGACTCTTGTCAGAAAGTGATGGGAGCAGAATGGGCAGGTGAGAGGCTGAGGCATCGCAGCCTGGCCCCATGGCGGGGGCTCAGGAGTGAGGATTGCAGCTCAGAGTCAGTTCTGCTTGAAGCGAGAGGTCTAACTTCTTACAGCGTTACATCAGTCAGTCACTGGGCACGGGTGGAGGCAGAAAATTGCCCAGGCCCGTGGATGTCTGCAGCAATCTTTTGGAAAGGGATACGGTGAGTACAGGACCTTCTGGTTATGGCGCACCAGCCATAGAGGTAACCCGGTTGCACCATCTGATTGTCAAGAAAGAGATAGTAAAGAAGCCTGCATTAGCCATTAGGGAGCTGGAAATGTACGTGACGCGTGAGACCCCGAGCCATGTAGACGAGAGAGGACAGTGCGATGCAATTGTCCCTGCTCACGTGAACCCTCCTACCAACTCCACCTTATTTTTCTTTTGTCTCCTTTGTGCACCTTCTCAGATTGATTGTTAGCAGGAGTTCCCAGCTTTGAGATCGAGGTGATCGTAAACAGGCAAAACCTTAGCAGGTGGGTGAGGCAATACACGGCTGAATTAAAATGTATAGAAGGGAGGCTGGGTCTGCTTTTCTGAGAGAGTTGCTGCGATGTTTGTAGAACGTTGTGTCGTGTGGCATGGGACAGGGGCAGAATTTAATAGGTACACAGAACTGTTTAATATTCCTTCTCCGTTGCATCTCTTATTGAAGTTCGGTACATCTGGCAGTTATGGATTAGCAGGCACACTCTTTGGAAAATAATTACTTTGTGCCTTTGGGTGTGGGCATTAATTTCTGAGTCTTGGAATCTGTTCTATTCTATATTTCAAATTACATTGTGCTTTCTAACTGGGAAATGTGCTTGCCTCCTGATCTGAATCTAGGGAGCTAGGGACAGAAGGCCCGTGAGGCAGGAGGGACATTCCTGCTTTGATTCTAGGGGTTGGGCTTGGAAATATCATAATACATTGCGGGAAAAGATGACGTGAAAACAAAGGTTTGGATGGGTTATTATATGGCACAGACTCTTTGTAACATGAAGAGGTAACACCCATCTTTCCTGAACCAGTTAATGCACCGCCTGCACACTGCTTTCAGACACAGAGACGCTGACCTAATTTATGCGCTCACCATTGTTATTGCACATTTCAGAGATGAGACCCAATAGTCGCCAAATTGCCAGTGAAGGGGAAATTAGCAAATGGATCAAATGAGGTAATACATGATAAATTGTTGGCGGGGGGGGGCAGTTTAAAGCATGCTATCTTATTATGATACATCCATTTGTATGAAATTATCTAGAAGTTTTGAGGAGGATACAGAATATCATGGGGATTATGCTCATCATCCCTTATCTATTCTACCTATCTAAATGACTTATATTCTATCCTATCTATCATCTATCTATCACCTAACTCTATCTACCTACCTACCTAAATCATTTACTATCTATCATATAGATTATATCCATCCATTCATCCATCCATCCATCCATCCCTCTATCTTTCCCTCCCTCCTTCCCGCTATCTATCACCTATCTACCTACCTACCTACTTACCTATCCATGTATGTCTATCTATCCATCCATCCATCTATCTATCTATGTGTCTGTCTATCTATCTATCTATCTATCATCTATCATGTATCTGTCTCCATTTATCCATCCATCCATCCATCTCCCTACCTACCTACCTATCATGTATCTATCTCCATTCATCCCTATATCTATCTATCTATCTATCATCTATCATGTATCTATCTCCATTTATCCATCCATCCATCTATCTACCTACCTATCATGTATCTATCTCCATTCATCCCTCTATCTATCTATCTACCTACCTACCTACCTACCTACCTGCCTACCTGCCTACCTACTTACCTATCTAAATCATCTATAATTATCATATCTATCTATCCATCCCTCTATTTATCTATCTCCATCCAATCCTATATCTCTCTGTCTGTCTATCTATCTTCAATCTACCTGTCTCTTCCCATGGATATATATGTATGCATGTACACATATGATACATATGAACATATATATGTGAACACACACACACACATACACACACACACAGAGTAATTACCAAACGTAAGATAAAGGCAGCCTAATCCAGCACACTCCTACCAGGTAAGAAGAGTTCTGTGTCTTTCTATGGTGAATGGATGGAAACCCAAGAGCAGATAAGGGAAAAGCACTGCCTACAAGAGCGCTCCCCACCTTTGTGACACATGTGCGTGATGTATCTGTGCACCGCGCAGATATGCTTTACAAGCGAGTTGTATTTATCAGTATTTACCATATCAGAACTTAGAACTAAGGCTTTTTAAAACTATTCTTCGTTTATCTAGTTTTAAATCACAAAAATAAATGTAATATCTGTTTTTTAATGGAATAATTTTTAGAAATAACCACTTTCTAAAAAAATAGAATAGAGGCAATGTCTTACACTCCTGCAGCTCTCCTAAATGTCTAGTTTCCTGAAACACACCTGGGGCCTGATACTTCCTTTCACATTTTGCCCGTTGTGATATCTAAAGCCACATAACTTGCAAGCATCTGACTACACTCTCAAAACCTTTTTTTAAAGGATACAAACCGTAAGTCAAGTCCCAAGTCCCATTGTTTTTACAAAAGGTTTTGGTTTTGTGGAACCCCAAGCCATACTTTGAGAACCACTGTTTAGGTAGTGTCTTTGTCTGTCTCTCTCATGTTGGATAGGGCACCATCTTGACTGCTGGGTGATCCTCAGTTGCACTAAAACAGACTGGAATCTGCATGTGTTTGGAGAGATTTTGCCAACTCTTTGAGACTTACACTTCAATTGGGGACACGTGTTTTCAGTGAGGACATGTAAATATCAGTATCTGTCTCTGTTTTCTCTGGACCTCTCAGTTTTCCTAGAGAGAAATATTTTAACAAACCCTGCGGTGAGCAATTTTAGAATCCAGGGTGCAAAGTGGGCCGAGCTGCTCAGCATGTGGTATGTAGACTTTCCCTTAATGTACCCATTTTCCGTTCGACTCCACCCTGCCCCTCCAGCTGCAGCTGGCGCCTGGAAGAATGGAGTCCCTTGAAGACATACTCAGTTTCCCTGAGGTCCCCATCAGGTCCAGTAGGGGGTGATTCTGCAGCCTTGTGGGATGGACTGGAGCTGAGAGATTTCGCTTTTCAGGAAAGTCTTGCTTTATCCCGACCTGGGACCTCACCGCCAGAGCCTTCTGCTGTCACCAGTTTCCAAGCATTTCTGGCATTTAAGGTCAAGAGTTGTCCTATTTCCTGTTTGGGTTCTCCCGAGGATGAAGGCTCCAAGTTTCTCCCATCTGGATACATTGGAATCCATCCATCTGCTTCCCAGCTAGTCCTACTTTGCTGAAATCCTAACATGTGGTCATCTGCTGTCCTATTTCTGTCTTGAAAAATTTTGCCTCTTACTTACACATTTTTTTTTTGTCTTAGTGGGTTTACGGGAAACAAGGTTTCAATCTGCTATGTTTAACGAGGCATCTGCAAATGCCCTCATATTTAGTCCCCTTGCAATGCCTCAGAGTAGCCCCCGCTGGGTATTGGTGGAATATTTGCCACTAACTAGTTGCACAATTGATTAATTAACATATTCGATCACATCATAAATATGCATTAACCGCCCCCTTTGTAACACCTACCTATGTCCTTCTTTGGCATATCTTTTCGCTCTCTTCCATTTCCTGGGGAGATCCACCCCGTAGCCTCCATGAGCACAATGCAAAGGCAGCAGTAAGATTGATTGATTTGGGGTCCATGAGAAGTTGGATGAGAGGCATGCAGCAGCTGAAGGAAAAGGGGTTGGCTGAAGAAGTTCAATGCCAGGCAAATGTAGGCTCATTCTTCCAGACGTGGTCACACACCACCTTCTGTCTGAAGCCACACAGACCTTCTGGGGTGCTGTGCTCCATTGCCACTCCCTTCTCACCCCTAACTGAACCTCTTTATATAGTGCATGTCCACCTGCCAGCCTCTGAGACAGAAATGTAAACATTTTGAGCTTCCTGTAATCTGTTGAATCATCTCCAATTCTTGTCATCCTTCAGACACGATATTTAAAGACAGTTTATACGGCTTATTTAAATAGTTCAACCAAACAGACACAGCAACACTCTTGCATGTATAAGAAAGACATCTTTTTCTCTACCCTAGATCAGCATTACATCTATAGCACATTTTTATTTAAAGAAAAACAAATATCATTCCGTGTTCCTGATGCCATACTGGCCTGAAATCCGAAGCATTTACCTACCTGTCCTCCACAAATATTGGAAGAGTTGACATTGCCAATATCAATTGCAGAAGTAAGAAGTTACCAAGTGTACAATTTGAATTATGCTTCTGAAAAGAGAGTATGTCTGAACTGCCGTCATTTTTTTTAAAAAATAGATCTCCCACAATGGAACATTCAGATTCCAGAAATTTTAGAGATGACGGTTTTTCCATAAATATGCATTATGATCATTATATCACACGATGTGAACATCACATACATGTTGAAGAGTAAGAGTCTTCTTATGAAACCAGTTTTATTCAAATGTAGCCATAGAAACATAGGCTGCAATAAATTACTTTAGGAAAGAAATATGGTAGAGCCTTGAACAGCACAGTTCTGAACTGCATGGGTCCATTTGTATACAGACATATTTTCTATAAATATGGTATAGAGCTGCAAATGTGTTTTCTCGTCCTTATGATTTTCTTCATCACATTTTCTTTAGCTTACTTTATTGTAAGAATATAGTATATTATATTTATAACGGGCAAAATATGTGTTAACTGACTTTTGGTAAGGCTTCTGGTCAATAGTAAGCTGTTACTAGATAAGTTTTAGGGAGGTCTGATGTTATACATGGGGTTTTGACTGCACACGGAGTCAGAGCCCCTACCCCTGGCATTGTTCAAGGGTTAGCTGAACACGGGACAATTCCTTTTACCATTGTAAGATAGAGACTGTACTTAAAACTGGACTTGGATTGCTTAGAAATCAGACTGGTACTGCAAAACCAAAAAATGTCACACGTTCAGTGCCGTGGACAGTGAGAGTAGTGTGTACCACTGTGAAGGAGCTGGATGTGCCTTCTCTGGGAACGCAGAGAAGTTGATGATATCAGCAATGAACGATTCTTCTGCCTTCCTCCCTCTCCAGTGTGTTTTCATGACTTAAGATAGATGCTTAACCTGTGGTTAGCTCTGGATGGATCCTTAAGCACAGCTCTGCTGCCAGTACATTTCCTGGCTATTGCCAGTCACCCTTACATGATCGTGAATGAGGTCCCGTGGCCACCGCTAAGGCCACGAGGAGCTGAGAAAGGTAGCCCATGCTCCTGCTGGCCCGGGCTGGACAAAGAATCCAGTGCCTTAACTGAAGAGGAAGAGTGGGAAGGATATTGAGAATAACCTGCCCTGTGGTGGATGGGATTTTTTTTTTTTTTATCATTTCTAAATGGAAAGCCACAAGCTTCTCTTGAATCAATATCCACCAGAAACAGAAACAACATATGAATCCATCATCTTCCTTGTTTTCATTAGGATTTTGAAATACTTTTGCTTCCTTGTTTAGAAGTTTTATTCCAACACATTGATTTCACCCACATTCGCCATAAGAATTGAAGACAGAAAACGTGTCAATGAATATGGTCTTGAGGAACCTAGAAAGGCTCATTGAAGTTATATCTTGACAACACCGTAAAAGTCTTAATCTAAAACTGATCTTCAAATTACAGGCAAAACGTTTTCTAGAGAGAAGCGTGATTGGCTATCCATGCGTGTAACGAATGTCAGCACCATTATTTCTCAGTTACTAGATTTCTGTGGGTTTTTTTTTTGTTTTTTTTTTGTTTTGGTCTTTTTGTAGATGGCCGTGTGCCTGTTACATTTTGAATTTTATTTAAAGGCCTATGGGACCGCTGAAATTCTTATGTAGAAAACTGATGCTCACAAGGAGTACTTGGACAAACTTTGAAAGCAGAAACCACACAGGTGAGATTGAGTGGTGGAGGTCAAAGACAGCCAAGGTCAACAGTTTCAGATTATAGGACATGGGATCCAGAGCATAGGCAGGTAAGATGGGCCACAGTAAGAGAGTGTAGGCAGTCGTGCATTGGAAATGTATGATGAGGTAAAGGTCCTATGCTCAAATTCGGGGCCCTGGGAGACTGATTACTCCTTGCTCATGGCCACGTGAAATACCAGAACTACTTTCAAAATGCCCCCTTCCATCACCAGCATCGCATCAGGAACCGTGGTACCAAAACCTGCCCGATCATGGAGCCCCATGCCCTGGGAAGCAAGCCCATCAGTGATCACCCTCACACCAGAAACCGTGTTTCCACATTAGATCGATCACCCCATAAAAATTCCATTTTGAAACTTTGCCGGAACGGGTCCCCAAGATTCCCAGATATTGGGCAGCTTGCTAAGTTCATGGACGCTTTAGCCTAGAAGCAGAGCTCTGCAAGGAAGCAACACACCTAATCTCTGGGGCTGTATTTCCTGCCCAGAAACTGAGTGGTGCCTCTTTCTTCAAGCTGGGTTTGATGTGTAGTCACTTGCAGAACTTACCCTCTTACTAGACTCCGTAGACTTTGAAAGTATGCATGTTTCACGCTCATCGGCCTGTATTCCCATTGCTTCGAGACAACATTCCTAACACACGTTGTTTTTTTTTTAAGTTTTTAAAATGTTTATTTACTTTTGAGAGAGAGGGAGAGACAGAGCATAAGCAGGAGAGGGCAGAGAGAGGGAGACACAGAATCTGAAGCAGGCTCCAGGCTCCAGTCTCCAAGCTGTCAGCACAGAGCCCGACGTGGGGCTCAAACCCACAAACTCGAGATCATGACCTGAGCCGAAGTCAGTCGTTTGACTGAGCCACCTATGCTCCTGAACCATGATTCTTTTTATTGGAATACTCTAGAAGTCTCTCTGTAGATCCACTTGCCTTTTCTGACATTCCTATGAGGTATGCTATTTATGACTATTACCAGAGCTTTGAGATTTCCTATGTAGAGTTTAAAAAGTCAAAGTGCTTGAAATATATGTGGGGCTTGGGGGGCAGTAAGTGCTGTATTGAACAGATAATAGTTTTTGGTGTCCACAAAGCAGGTTTTGGCTATATTCTTTATAGTTTTTATAACAGCTTGTAACATGTTTAAAGAGCTACATTTCACATTCTTCCTCTAGAAATGGAGAGAATCATACCTTCAATTCTGCATGTATACATTGTATTATATATTCTAGTATATGTGTATATGGGTACTCTTCATGTCTGTTCTGCACATTTATTACAAATATATGTATACATGTATATTATATACATATATGTATATAGATGTGTGTATGTGTGTGTTCTTGATAGGTAAGTATATTATACTATATTATTATATATAATATATATTCCTGGTAGCAAAAAACTCACTTTTGGGTTAAAACTGGGAACCTTAATAATGCAACATGAGTCATGTATAACATTGGTGTCCTATCTACCTACCTACCTACCTGCCTACCTATCCATCCCTATATCTATCTATCTATCTACCTACCTACCTACCTACCTACCTATCCATCCCTGTATGTATGTATGTATGTATGTATGTATCTCTCTCTCTCTCTGTCCATCCCTATATCTATCTATCCATCCATTCATCCATCCATCCATGTATCTATCTATGTGTCTATCTCCTATCTACAATTCTCTACCTACATATAGGTGTATATACAAGCATATATACTTACATGTACTATATACCCTATATATATATACACATGTATATGTATAGTTTAGAAATCTCTCTGTGTGTATATGTGTGTGTATATAGACGTGTGTGTGCACACACCTCCATGCAGTTTCAAAATAATTTTTAGCTTTTCATTCTAAATATATCACCAAGACATGAGTGTACCATGCCATGCATGTCTAAAGAATGCATGCCTTCTTTTAAAACCGAGTTTACAACAGCACTATCTTTCAAGTTGTGATTTGATTGGATTCCTTTTGGCAGGTCATTACCTCATCATGTTGCATTACCTGCAAAATCAGTTCCGAGGTATTCGAGGAGACAGTCAAGCTTAGTGGGAAATAATTTTTAATGCAAGTATTTATGTCTGTGGGCATCTTACTGCACTTGAGTGGCTTTGGCATTAGACCTACGAGTATGCACACGTGGCCCCGTCACACTAATGCGATGGGACAGTGGTCCTCGATTGATGGACCCGATACTTTGACGCCACAGAAAAAGCCTGCTGCCTGTGACGTAGGGTTTATTCTAACCCACCAAGCACTGTGATTTTTGCCGTGGGGGCAAGTCACAAGTACTCTCGATCCGTCATTCTGGCTGACCTGTTTTTGATTTGGGTAAGAGAGAAAGGCCACAGATTCCTCTTCCTTGACAAGCTTAATCAATAACTGGTTGTTTGCAGATTTTTGCGCATGCTTCCCACATTACCCAGCTACCTCCGGAACCATCCTTAGCCAATGGCTGTCCTAGCTCTACGGTTTCCATTTCATGTGTAACTACGCCATCATTCGCGTTGACCCTCCCCACTTGTACCTTGTCAGGAAGTCATTATAAAACACTGGCTTTTCCTTTTATGGCCTAAGATTTAAGGAACAGCATTTTAAGTGATGACCAAGCAATACTCAATGCCCACTTGCTCTGGACTCTTTCCCAAATGAAATAATTTGCATCTGAATGGATTATTCAAGTCAGACCCTGGCTGCTCCCTGGGGACAGAAAAGCTTTGAGAAAGAGCAGAAATCACACCCTGAGGTTCAAGTTGTAGTCTCTGGCTGAAGAAGGATATCAACAAACATTGACAGTCACAGATCAAAGAGAAAAAAAAAACAACAACAACCCACAGCACCCTAAACATGTTTCCATAGAGTTAATGACAAAAAGTATATGGGTGATAAAAGTCACTAGTACTGTAAAGTAGAGACAGCTGTAGAACTTCGAGTTCCCTCCTTAAAAGGAACTCAGTACACAGGTTTATTTAAAGTGTGTGTGTGTGTGTGTGTTCCATAGAGTTAATGACAAAAAGTATATGGGTGATAAAAGTCACTAGTACTGTAAAGTAGAGACAGCTGTAGAACTTCGAGTTCCCTCCTTAAAAGGAACTCAGTACACAGGTTTATTTAAAGTGTGTGTGTGTGTGTGTGTGTTTAAGGAAAGCATGAGCCCTGCATTACATTCCTGAATTGGTATCATTTTCTGTTTCACACCTTTTTTTCCAGCAATTCTTGTATTTTCGAGTACACACTTCTCACCTCTGTTTAACGTGTCCAGAGAGATATTTTGGCCCATGCTCATATGTCACTTTTTATTATTTACAGCCAGTGGCTTAGATATTTCTCCACATGCAGGGCTTGGATTTAGGCAGGACGTGAAAGGGGGGAAATGAGATTCAATCCAGGTTTCTGGATTGTTTAACTTGTGTCCATGCAGGTCAGCATGCTTGGTCTTCTGGAGAGTTTAAATAAAAAAGCAAACTCTTATTTGGGGCTCCCTTTGCCTTTCCTTCCTCAGGGAACTAGGTAGACCAAGAATCATGGTGTTATCCATTTCAGAAATGGGAGCAGAAGACAGGATTTTGGACCTCACAGACAGTGACCATGCGCCCTGCTTAAAAAACAAAAACAAACAAAACAAAACAGGAAATCGGGGCGCCTGGGTGGCTTAGTCGGTTAAGCATCCGACTTTCGCTTAGGTCATGATCTCGCGGTTCGTGGGTTCGAGCCCCGTGTCGGGCTCTGTGCTGACTGCCAGCTCAGAGCCTGGAGCCTGTTTCAGTCTGTGACTCACTCTCTCTCTGACCCTCCCCTGCTCACGCTCTCTCTCTCTCTCCTAGAAATAAATAAAACATTTAAAAACAAAAACAAAAACAAAACAAAACAGGAAAAACAAATGAAGAGAACAAACACGTGACATCCAGACCCCAAAGTGAAGAGCTGAGAGTCAACCTCAAATACAGTAAAAGCACACCCCGGGCTTTCCCAAAAAGGATGGGATGTACATGCCAAAGGAACGCCAATGAAGACTCCTTTCAGGAAGCTGCCGGAACGTCGTAATTGCACTGCATCCACCTTAGCGTGCCTTCACGCCCTTGCGATTCCCAACCATCCCACTGGGATTCCTTATCATCGATTGCCTGTCCAGTCCATGGAGAGAAACATTTCTAGGAATGCAGTCTCTTCTGTTTATGGCTGTAATGCAGGACCACGTAGGAGATGTTCATTACAGTCAGGCTGATCGAGGGCCGCCTGGTGGCTCAGTTGGTTAGGCGTCCAACTCCTGATTTCAGCTCAGGTTGTGTTCTCAGGATTCATGGTTCATGAGATGGAGCCCCACGTCTGGATTTGCACTGACAAAGTGGGGCCTGCTTGGGATTCTCTCTCCCGCCCTTTCTGCCTCTATACCCTCCTTCTCTGTCAAGTAAATAAACATTTTTTTAAAATATTGGGCTTCTTGCATGTGTTTTCTTTATCTGTTCGACTGTCTCTGCTGAGCTGTGATTTACTGAGCTGCTTAGAATCACCTCTGCTTTCAAGAAAGATGAGAAACACAGAACTTTCCCTTTACTGCTGTCTGGGACAACCGTGAACAGAAAAATTCACTGGGAATTGAAGTGAACACCAGTAAGGAAGTTACTTCAAAGTCATTCTCATCATGTGTGACTTATCATTTGCACCTGGAGCATCCAGAGACATTGCCAATTAAAATTATGTGCATTGCCTTCGGCGATGAATGAATTGTTTTTCAGAGCATGTCTTAAACTGATGAACAGCCTGATATGCGATCAGTGAGTTTCATCGCCATGATGATAGGTCTTAGGACTCAGTGCAATTATAAAGCATAATTTGTGTCTTTGGCAACACCCTCGATTTACCATTTTTCCTACATGGATGAAGGAAACCATGTCCTACTGATTAAGTAGATAGACCACGGGCATGTGTAGGAGAGCGTGACATCCTGCTGATTTCCTGTTCCACCGTCATGCATGGGAAAGACAAAACTTCTAAGAAAAAATGTGTTATCCTAGTACGTGTAAAATCGGGTATCGGATATCGAAAGCTAAACGTATTTTCTCTATAGATATAATTTTAGGGACATGCACGTCTGCTATACTGCTTCCTGTCTCATGTAGAAGGACCTGTGTAGTATGTATAACATCTCCGCACCTCTCCTTCTCCACCTCCTCTGCTCCCCGGGTAAGAAGGAGGGGCTCCACCTCATTGGCCTCACACGGGACGCGTCTGTCTTCCTCCCCGTTTCTGCTGTTCTGTTATTTCTGATTCAAACACTTGAACACTTTAACTAAGTTTTCTTAAAGACATTAGCAATTTCTTTGATTTACAATTTAATGACACTGCACAACTTTTGTTTTTCAATGAGAACCTTGTAAAATGAATGGTAGTGAGGAATTTTCTAAGTCTGCTGCAACTAAAATCATCTAGGCTTGTTTATGATAAACTCACTTTTAAAAATGTTGTTTTAAGTTGGTTATTCTGAGAGAGAGGGAGAGTGTACAAGTGCAGGGTGGCAGAGAGAGAGGAAGAGAGAGAGAATCCCAAGCAGGTTCTACATGACAGCACATAGCCTGAGGCGGGGCTCGAACCCATGAACCGCGAGATCATGACTTGAGCAGAATCCAAGAGTAGGATGCTTAACTGAGTGAGCCCCCCAGGCGCGCTTATGATAAACTCACTTTTTATAAATTCTCAAGAATGCTGATCATCAAAAGGTTAATGTCCAGGGATCCCCATATGTGCATATACGTCCCTCGCTATAGTGGGGTAGACACCCGCCACCAGCTTTTCCACTTGCTGAAGCCAGCAGATGCCTTCTTCGCCCTGGCCCACCCACCTCTCGGTTGCATTCTCTAAGAGACCAAGGATGTCCTTTTGAGGCCAAACCCCAATCTGGCATCGGGACCTTAACCAGAAAAATTAACTCATGCGGAAAACTCAAAGGGTCAAAAGAAAGAACAGGAAGAAATGTCTATCTTAAAGTGCACTTGTCACGTGCAATGTAAATTCCAAAATCATCAAATAGGTAGTTGTCAAAATGTGTCACCTCTCCACAGTGGCAGGCTGACAACTAATGAGATATTTTAGTGCATTGTGACAACAAGAAATAGTTGATTGTGGCTGCATTTGGAAGGAGTTTCGCTGAGAAGATCGGCCGGCCCAGATTCCCCAGGTAGGGAGGGATGTGAGCAGCAAAGGCTGTTATGCTCACAGAGATTTTGCCATTAACCTCCCTCTAGGAGTTACAAACACATCGCCCTTCTTTCCTGAACACTCGCAGCAAACACACAAATGTGCAGAGGGGAAGAACAAATCACGGGAGCATATTTTTAGTTTCGGTTTTCCCAGACTCTCTAGAGAGGACATTAAAAACAAAACGTTGAATCACCTAAGTGAGGTATGTGTTAATTTCTTTTGGATACTATTCAGCCTTCCTCTAGGGACTATGATGTAATAAAAAGACACCAAACCTATGAAAAAAAGAGCAGACTAGCAAACACACAGAACCCGACTCTAAAGCAAAAGCAAGCAAGTGATAAGCAAAATGTAGCCATTGATTTTCGTGATGGCACTTAAGTCCGATGTATAAAGAGGTCAAGTTATTGTCAAATGAGTTTAAATTGGGGGTCCTTCTGTAGATTTAACCATTTGTAATGGAGAAGCTATCTCTCATATGGGTCACTCATTGTAGGTTTTATGAAGGGAAAGGAAGGAAGTCAGTGGTTCCCTACGAGGCATTCATGTTCCATTTTCCTTAATTTATATTAAGAGAATTTTCTGGCACTTTTCACAATGAATCTATATCAACATGGCAACATGGCTGGAAAAAGTATTGCAGCAGCTAATTTTATTTATTTATTTATTTATTTATAAACTATTTATCTTTGAGAGACAGAGACAGACAGCATGAGCCGGGGGAGGGGCAGAGAGACACACACAGAATCCAAAGCAGGTTCTAGGCTCTGAGCTGTCAGCACAGAGCCCAACATGAGGCTCGAACTCACAGACCAGGAGATCATGACCTGAGCCGAAGTCAGACGTTTAACTGACTCAGCCAGCCAGGTGCCCCCAGTTTTATAATGTCTTAAAAGGAGACTATGTTTTGAATATACAGTCTTGAACTGGGGAATGTTATTTTCTTGGAGAGCAAGCTGATACTCTGAAAATGATGATTGTTTAAACAAATAATTGGTGGATGGAATTTCATCAAGGGACCCTGGTTGTTTAGTCATTGTCAGCTTTAGGAGGTAGTGCACAGATTGGCCATCAGCCATAGGTTTCTATGCATACCTGAGCCCGGGACATCTAGCAAGATGCACTCTTGCGTTGTGATAAGCATGCACTCACATTGGTTATAAGAAAAGTAATACAGATAAATGACAACAGTATTGTCTTCCAAGCATCGAATTATTATCCAAGGGAAACATCCCCTTTAAAAAATGCAGTTTGATGGGGCGCCTGGGTGGCTCAGTTGGTTAAGCGTCTGACTTCGGCTCAGGTCATGATCACACAGTTCGTGGGTTCGAGCCCCACGTCGGGCTCTGTGCTGACATCTAGCTCAAAGCTTGGAGCCTGTTTCAGATTCTGCATCTCCCTCTCTCTCTGACCCTCCCCTGCTCACGCAGTTTCTCTCTCTCTCTCTCAGAAATAAACAAAACATTTAAAAAATTTTAATGCAGTTTGATAAATAGACACTTCTCTCTATCAATATGTAATCTGTAAATGCTATTTTTTTTTTTTGTAAATGCTATTTTTGAGCTGTGTTTCAGATTTATGTAACTCCCTGAAGAAACCTGCTGTTATTTATGACAATACAACTGGCAAACATGGCCGTCAAGATCAATGTTGGCCCCACGGAAAGTTACTGTGGGTTGGTGGTTATTTTGCACGAATGTGTTTAGATTCTCAAGAGATATTGTAAATTGTTTGATGATCTCCGTCATTTCTGATCATCTCTTAAAGTTTACCTAGAAAGTGTTCTTGCCTCATTTGAATGAATAAACTCACATGTAAGCTTCTGACTGTCAAAATCCAACCTACTCCATTTTGAGAGTTTGGGCAGGCAAGGCATGTTACCAGTTGTCTACAATTTAAATCTCTCTCTCTTTTTTTTTTGGCATTTATTTATTTTTGAAAGAGAGGGAGAGAGCACACAAGTGAGGGAGAGGCAGAGAGAGGAGGAGACACAGAATCTGAAGCAGGCTCCAGGCTCCGAGCTGTCAGCACAGAGCCCAAAGAAGGGCTCAAACTCACAAACTGAGATCATGACCTGAGTCGAAGTCAGACACTTAACCAACTGAGCTACCCAGGCACACCTAGACTTTAAATATAATACGTAATTGGCTTAAATCGGAACAAGAATGATAGGGAAAAAAACATTCATCAGCAAACATATTTTCCCCATAAAGATGAATGTCAACACAGTAGAGAAATTGGGCTCATACAGTTTTCTGGTCAGATGGTCGTCTTTTTCCATCCTGGATAAGTGAAGTGCAGGGTGCCCAACGATGGGCCAGTTAGACCTGAGATTCAACATATATATCTGTTACTCTGAAGATTTATTTAGAAAATGCACATAAAAAGCACCATAATGGCATACAGCAGGTACCTAGCACATCTTTATCTATTTAAGAAAGCAGCACGAGTTCAATAAAATTGGGCTCTCGTTAACGAGGGGGCATCAATATTTGCATCGTAGCTTCGGCCAAAGAACCATGGTTATGCAAGATGTTCATGGAGGCAGGAGCTGGCTGAAGGTTATCGATGGGAATTCTGTACTGTCCCTGGAAATTTGTGTGCAAATCTACAAATTATTCCAAGGTCAAACCAAAGTTTCTCTGGAACAAATTTTAAAAAATGAAGTCAGCCTGGATTCACAGAAAGTGGAAGACCTGAGTTCATCTTTACTAGTCACGCTCCATGTTGTCAAATCCCATCCCTGTCTCTAGCCCCAGGCTATTGGATGCAGGTGTTACCGGCTGTGCCCACATCGAAGTGTACAGTGAAATCAGCCAGCGTTGCCGGGGAGCGACAGCACTCTGCGCCTGCACGGCCCTGTCTGTGCATGAACACACTGGGAAGGCCTCTCAGGGTACCTTCAATCTCTAGTCCACAGCAATCCACATTTCTTGGCTTTCCGTCTACATCAGCATCAGGGAGATGAGAACTTGGTCATGTTACAGGTACTTCAAGTCTAATTGCATACTTATAATTTATAAATAATGCAATTATGTTAAATAAAAATTTTAAATGGGGCAATAGACGGAAATAATCTTTCGACACCCACTTTTGACATAATTGTGTCAAGTCTTCATTTGCTCTGTGAAGACAGACTTTTACATCGGAGGCAGGTGGCAAGGAGAATATCCAATTCTAAAGGAAACAGAATTTGGCATCAATAGGACAGCCTACTTTATAATTTATTTTTAGAATGCTACGGATTTAGCACCAAAAGAAGTGACTGATGGGATTCTAGAAGGCATTAGCACATTTCTCCTGAAATGGATATTTGAACCTTTTGCAAAATGTTGCTGTTTCGAACCGATTTCTCTTTTTTGTCAGTCGATGCTGCCTTTGTATGATACAGAAAAGAGACGAAAGCCTTCACAAAGAAAATACTTTTGACATTGGTAGAATTTATGTGAGAATGGACTTTTACCACCTGATATTCAAAACTATTTACAGTAGATTCTTAATATGCTCATGATGAGAGGCCCCCATGTCACATCACGTTGACACACTTGCACACGTTTTGCAAGCATCATTTGGGAACTGGTCAATATTTTATATGCCCACCAACGTGATATTTGATGTGCAGGTGAAATACCATGCCACAAAGGCGTGTGCTTGAGTATTGGCAGAATGGAATTGAAGCTTTCTTCCTGGCTAACAGTTTTGATATGAGCTACTTAATTAGCTTCTACTAATCTAATTATCACCAGCAGAAAGTGAGGGGCAAGAGTATTATAAATACCAATGATTCCATCTGCGTGATCTCATTGATAAAATTCTTGATTAAGATCAAGTAGCACGAATGAAATTTCCCTTGTACATCACAGATACTATTCTTTTTTTAAAAGTGTATTTATTTTTCTTAGCAATCTCTACACCACACGTAGGGCTCGAAATCATGAACCTGAGATCAAGAGTCACAAGCTCTTCCAACAGAGCCAGCAAGGTGCCCCCACAAATACTACACTCTCTTAACATGCAGAGGGTTCTCACTGAGGCGTGTTAGCTATTTTAAGACCCAGTTTAAGAAATTTGAGTTTTTAGAAATTTCCCCACAACTCCACATACCTGTTTTCTGAAGCACTAAGTTTTTAACATTTAGAATTATTTATTTTGTTCCTATTTTTGAATCATCCAAGGCTTGGAAAGGTGACTTTCCAGTCAAAGAAAAAGATCAAGCATTTGAAGAAATACAGAAAGAACATGAGAGGAAATAGCCAATGTGGTTTCAGATCTCTGCCTGCGTGAAGCTTGTGGCCAGGACTCTGTGCCTTGTGAGTCCAGGCATTCTCCTTGATGTTTCTTGATTTGCATTTGGCCCCTGTGTAGTGACGACTTTGGTGGCTCCTCAGAAAACCATTTGTAATATCCTCTCCCACGTGTCCCAGAATTTGGAGACGGTGTGGTCTCCTCCATGTCCTCTGACTGCCAGGCTGACTCCTCCTGCAGACCTTTTGTTAAGCATGCCGTGTAGACCAACGACTGATAGTGGGTTGGTACATGGCATGAGAGAAAGACGGGACTGATGCGGACACACAGTTTCCTGTCTGATCATTTTGAGACATGGTGATGTCTTCCGAGAGAAGGAAAGGCAGACTTAGAGGAGGAATGTGAGCTCTTGACATTTGAAGTCACGTCAAGCAAGCCACGTCAAGAGATAGCTGGCTATTTGAGTCCACACTCTGGCGGCCAGGTTAATTTGTCGGTCGCTAGTATACAGTGGCGAGTCTTCTCTTTCGTGAGAAAATATGCTCCCAGCCAGAGTACACTCATCTTATTTCATACATTTTCTCCTCTGTTGTACGCGCCTCCGTGCCTCATTTACATCCCTTTTCGGCAGATGTATGTAACCTCTTAAAATTCAAGGGAAGAAAACAAAAACAAGAACAATTGATGCGTCAACATAATTGAACAAAGCCAGATTGCATACAGAAACGTACAGCCTACCAAGGGCTCTTTTTTCCTTCACCTTCCAAAATTCCTTCTGTCGATTTCACATCTCAAATGAAAATGTCCACAGGCGACCGTGTGACATGAGTTCGCTACTTGTTAAAAGTAATTGTTCGCAGCTGCCCGTGGAGGATGGACATGGATGTTGTAGGTCCACTGGCCATGGGCATGAGACACGTCTTCTTTACGATGGCTGTAAACTTACGCTTCCGGATGTTTGGGGCACGTGTCACTATAAGTTCCTGAACTTCTACGCTTTATAAGTTTTTAATGTTTATTTTGTGAGAGGGATAGTGAGTGAGGGAAGGCAGAGGGAGAGAGAGCGCATGAGCAGGGGAGGGGCAGAGAGGGAAAGAAAGAGAAAGAGTCGCAAGCGGGCTCCACGCTGCTGACACAGAGACCGACTCAGGGCTGGAACCCATGAACCGTGAGATCACGACCTGAGCCCAAATCAAGAGTTAGACCTTGAACCATCAGAGCCACCATGAATGAAAAGCTGTATCCAATCATGAGTAGAGGATTAACTGAATCTTGATACATACAAGGCAATTCTTAGCTATATTATTACTGCTGTCACATGTTTCAAACAAAACACAAGGCATGATTGATCAAAATGTGCCTGCAAGTGGTTAAATTTTATCAAAATATTGATAAAAATGTGCCCTTGAATTTTGCTTCCAAGTGAGTAAAACAAATATAAATAAATAACATCCGCAGTCTCCGTATGATTCTCCTCTTAACTCATCCGTAGATTAAGTAGATTGTGTACATTAAATAGATTATGGGGGTGCCTGGGTGGCTCAGTCAGTTAAGCGTCTGACTTTGGCTCAGGTCATGATCTTGTGGTCTGTGAGTTCAAGCCCCACGTCGGGCTCGGTGCTGGCACCTCAGAGCCTGGAGCCTCCTTTGGATTCTGTGTCTCCCTCTCTCTCTGCCCCTCCTCTGCTCACACTCTGTCTCTCTCTCTCTCAAAAACAAATAAAACATTAAGAAAATATATTATGGATTACACAGGTATGGGCACAGAAAACCAAGCATTACTGACCCAGATGTTAGGGTTTTTGGACAGCACACCCCTTTGACACAATTTCTGCCTATCAAGGAAGCTCCACAGAAAGAAATGTTATATCCATGGCACTGACTTCTCCAGGGAAAGAAGCTGAAGGCATTATAATATCTCCGTTCCCCCACATTTTAAGTGCTTCATCCAAAGAGGGTCCTACACCACAATTACCCTCAAAGCACTAAGAATGGACAACCATATTTGGTCCATGGTTAACTCAGAGAATTAAATGCTATGTACACATTTACTGCAGAACAAAAAAAAATATAGATCATATGGAAACAGTCTGCTGAATAATTCTCAGAGAAGAAAGATGTACTCTTCCATCCAACACATTTGCTGTCATTTTTTCCCTCCAATACTTATGTATTCAAACTATTCCTTACTTATAACACATATGCCAAGCTATCTAAGAATTCTGCTGTGAAATCACTGGCCCCCTGTCTCTTTAAATCCGTGATGACCCATCACCTCCTTCTCAAACTTCCTCTGTATCATTCCACCCTCTCCTACCAGCTGGAGACAACTTCTGTCCTTAAATTAGTGTTGCTAACAATTTTGCAAGCGTTTTTCCCCCAATAATTAATAGGAGTCAACATGCCAACTTTTCTCCCTGCAATTAGAGCAAGGCCAAGGTTATCACACTAAAAAATACATCATTATTCTGCAATTCCATGCACTCCTTTTATTGTGTTGGAGAAAAGGGACCCTTATGAGCAAATGTTGGGATTTTAACTTAATTATAAACTGCCACGTCTGAGCGAAGCAGGTGCCAAATGGCTGTGGTTGTGAGGCATTAAGAGTTGCTGATTTACTTCTTCTGAAGATGTCTTGCAACGTACAGAAAGGCGTGCTGGCTCCTGGTGCAAATCTGTCCCCCGTCATTCTGTGCTTTGCTACCTGATGAGAGGTGACATCAGGCTCTGTTGCATACGTGCCACTGACCAGCCAGCCGTTTGAAGTTCTGGTGCTTCATCCCCTCCCTGTGCCAAGAGGCACCCCAATTGCCACACGGGTGGCCAGACCCACCATTGCCTTTGGAAGCCACATGCCAACAGCACGAGCCTAGGGAATGACCTAGAAAGCACGATACTCATTCCACTCTTAGGACCGAAGCTGCCAATCAGGTGTGCAAAACCTAGACTTATTCTTTCTGTAGACTTCACATTTTTAAGGGCAGTTTTGATTTCACAGCGAAGCTCAGGGGGATGCACGGAGATCGTCGTATGTCCTACATTGCCAAGTGCAAGCTTTTCTCCATTAGCAACGCCCCTCACCTGAGTGGACCACCTGCCACCACTGATGGATCTGTATTGCCCAAGGTCCATAGTCTACATTAGCCTTCATTCTTGGTGTTAACACATTCTATAGGTTGATACAAATGTGTAATGTCGTGTATCCACCATTATAGTATCATAAACTGCCCTAAAAATCCTCTAGTTTCTGCCCCTCCTTCCTCCAAAACCCATGCAACCAATGATCTTCTCTGTCATGTCTAGTTTTTCCTTTCCCAGAATGTCATCTGGCTGGAGTCATATTGCTTGTCATCTTTTCAGATCAGCTTCTTTGACTTAGTAGCATCCATTTAAGGTTCCTCCAACCTCTTCAAGTCTTGATGGCTGGTTTCCTTTTACTGCTGAATGACATTCCATTGTGTGCACCGACTAGTATTCATTTATTTTTAAAATGTTTACTTAGTTATTTAGAGAGAGGAGGCAGGGTCAGAGAGAGAAGGAGAGAGAGAGCCCTGAGCAGGCTCTGCACTGACAGATTCTGTTATATTTAAATTTAAACAGTCGGTGGGGCGCCTGAGTGGCTCAGTCGGTTAAGTGTCCGGCTTTGGCTCAGGTCATGATCTCATAGTTCGTGGGTTCGAGCCCCGCGTCGGGCTCTGTGCTGACAGCTGGGAGCCCGGAGCCGCTTCAGATTCTGTGTCTCCCTCTCTCTCTGCCCCTCCCCTGCTCGCTCTCTGTCTCTCAAAATAAAATAAAGACCTAAAAATTTTTTTAAAAATTTAAAAAGTGGGGTGCCTGGGTGGCTCAGTCGGTTAAGCATCCAACTTTGGCTTAGGTCATGATTTCACGGTTTGTGAGTTTGAGCCCTGTGTCGGGCTCTCTGCTGACAGCTCAGAGCCTGGAGCTTCCTTCAGATTCTGTGTTTCCCCCTCTGTCTGCCCATCCCATGCTCATGCTCTGTCTCTCAATAATAAATAAAAACGTTAAAAAAGTTTTTTTTTAACTTAAGAAGCTTGTGTGGACATGGTGATCTTTGAAATGCAGTCAATACATAGCAGTCCCATTAAAAACTCTCTTAAACAGAGTTTACAAGGATCTATTCGGAGGATGGTAAGAGAATAAAAGGCAAAAATTGGAGGGCTGAAATGCGCAGTAATAGGCATACGATGTAATATGTTACTATGCACAGAGCCTACCAGACCGTGACTCTGATTCCCATTCTTCAGTTGAGATAAGGGCTGTCTCAACACTTGGAAAAATCACCGTAAAGCAGAATGATGGAGTCCCTTGAGGGTCTGCTTCTGCAGGAGGGGAGAACCCCAATTAGTTTGCTTCATTTCTCACCCATGCACCCCCAGCAGCTGCTGCTGGGCTCAGACTCCTCTAAACCGTCTCCGCTTTCAAACCCAACGCTCGGAACGCCAACGTCGATAAAACTGTAATCAAGCTGATGGACTGCTGTGCGGAGTGAGCCCTCCAAAGAAAAGGAAAGAAAAAAGTCCTTGAGTATGTAAATCAATACCGAGGTCATCAGTAAAACGAAGATTTCACTGTGCGGCTGACACAGATTTCCAAGGATAATGCCTCCCAGAGACGTGGAAACCAAACAGCTGAGGAAAGCAAGACGGAGCCGCCTCAAGGGCACCAGGGGAGGGTGGAAAAGACGTGTCTACACACCATTCCTCCCCTGCAGCTTTCTCCCAACGCGCCAGACAACAAGAATGACACGGAAAGTGGCTGGGCCAGGCGTGGCCAGTAGGCTGGCCTCGGAGGAGTCCACAAGGCACAGTGCAGCGTCCACACTGGCCTGGGATGCGTCGTTAATCTGCAAACTGGGAGCCGAGACGGGGGTAATAGTTGGCTGACACTGGATCCCCAGGTAATGTCTGAAGAAGGTACATGAGCCTGGGATGAGTTCCTCAGAGAAGTGTGTACACTCGTCAGTTATTACTAATTATTTACAGTAGATACAGCACATATAATCATACAGTTATATAGAGATCATTACTTACAGCTAGTGTATATATGATATACTAATACACAGTTTGAAAAATAAGTTTATGTGTGTATAACATATTGAATATTATATAATTACATGTACATTAGTCATTATATGGCAGATCTAGCATATACATAGTTATATATCATTACCACTAACTCTTATATGTTGCTAATATGAATAATAATACATGTATGTATTCATCACTACTATGTATTTGTAATAACTACTTAGTAATAAATACGTATTATAATAAAATTATAATAAAATAGACATATTGTTATGTATATCATATTATTATGTATATTCTATAATTATTATGTATAGCAGCATATACACACTAGTAATAAAATATATTAACTAATTATATATAGTATATACAATTATATATAGTCATGTGTCCTTGTTACTAATGACTAATACATAAGTACTAGGAATAATACCTAATACATAAATATTAGTAATATATATTACTCATTAGTAATAATCACACATGACTATATGTAATAATATATACTAATATATACTATAATATAGAAGCATATAGTATATATGTATACTTAATAATATATATACTATATATACTTATACATTATTACATATAAATATGTAATAATTATATTTTTAGAGGTATATATAGGTATAATAGTATAATATAGGTATTATATTACCTATATATAGTAATATATATGCCATGCACTATATATGTTACTAATCTATATCCACAAACAACTAATTTAATATTTAATGTGATTTCCTGAGGGCATGAAAACACCCAAGTGATTTTTAAATCCATATAAAAAGTTATGCTGTGAGCATCCGGGTGGCTCATCCAGTTAAGCATCCAACTCTTGGTTATGGCTCAAGTCACGATCTCATGGTTTGTGAGATCGATCGAGCCGGGTGTTGGGCTCTGGGCTAACACTGTGGAGCCTGATTGGGATTCTCTCTCTCCCTCTCTCTCTCTCTGTCCCTCCCTTTCCCTCTCTCTCTTCCTCTCTCTCTGTCGAAATAAACAATCATTTAAAAAAAAATCATACCATAGGGCTTTGTTTGTAGAATGAAAAAATGAAGTCCTAATGCTATAGAAATGGGCATTTGTGGCTTGCCATAAAATTCCAGCGACAGCATCTTACAGGAATGAAAATCTGCTTGACTTCAAATATTCCTTAGATGGGGACACCGGGGTGGCTCATTCAGTTGAGCATCTGACTTTTGATTTTGCCTCAGGTCATGATCTTCTGTTTGTGAGATGGAGCCCCACCTTGGCTGGTTTGTGAGATCAAGACCCACGTTAGGCTCTATGCTGCCAGTGCGGAGCCTCCTTGGGATTCTCTCTGTCCTACTCTCTCTGTCCCCTCCCCCCTCCCCCGTGAACATGCATGCACTCTTTCTCTCTCTCAGAAAAATTAAACTTTAAAACGAAACCTAAATATTCCTTAGATGGAAATAAATTTGATGTGCATGAAACATTGCATTTGGTTATCCTTGTTTTGAAGAAGACATTGTTTTAAAAATGTATTGAAACTATGTGTTAAATCAAGTCATGAAATGTAAAGGAGATAAAGCAGTGTTTCTAAATTAAGATGTTATTTCATATTAAATTTAAATGCATGCTAGTTAATTAGAGATTTAAAAGTTTCATCTAATTCCCTAAATATTTATATATTCAAATTGCATAAGTTTATTTTTAAACCTCTCTAATTGGAAAGATTAGACATCTCCCTGTATCCAAGACTGAGGTTACTTATTGATGTCCTCTGTGGGCCAGGAGATTTGGAACGTTCTGACAGAATAAAGACGAATTTAACATCTTCATAATGCGTTAACAGAGACAGAGACATACTAGCGGCAGAGATGGGATATAAAGATATATATTTTTTATTAATATGATGGGTTGGGTAGAAAGATAAACAGAGAGCTAAAGGAACACAGTAAGGGTTTTCAAAAAGAACTACTTGTTGATTGTAAGGAAGAAGTGACATCCCATCAGTGAGTATGGAGAGAGTAATTGAGGCCATATGGATTTGCACTCCCAGGAGATGAAGCCCTACAGACTAATCAAGGATACTGAATGGTGTTGGAGGTACAATGATTTTGTTGTTGTTCTTCCTTGACCTTGTGATGAGCACAAAGGACATGTAATTAAGGCCTGGGACATGTCCAGAAGTGAGGACACAACATCTTTCTATTCCAGGAAGGAGTTTGTACATTCTTCTTCCTTTGAGGGTATTTCATGTGTTGATTCTATTTACTATATAGTATCCCATTGTGTGAATATCCCAGTTTCTTTCCCATTCTACTGATGATGGACATTTAGGTTGTTTCCAGTTTTTGATTATTATTAATAATATTCTTGTACTCGCCTTGTGGTGAATGTACTGAAGGAAAGCAGAACACACCACCCCAAAATACGTTGCTTTCGCATATTGATTATTTTCAGGTGAAGACACTTGATAAGCATCTGGATGCATAGTAATACGCATTTAAAGTTCTAGCATGGTTTTTCATAGCCTCTTAGTTCACTTCTTTATAGCTCTGAATAACATTCCCTTGTTGATCCCTAGCACACCAATGGCTTATTTATCCACTCACTTAGTGATGGACATCTTGGTTCTTTCCAAGTTTTCGTAATGATGAATAAAGCTGCTACAAACACTCATATACAGGTTTCTGTGTAGACATGTTTTCAGCGCTTTGGGGCAAAGACCAAGGAGTGTCACTGCGGAATCTTCTGGAAGAGTTTCTTTCATTTTGTAGGAAACCACCAAACTGACTTCCCAAAGTGGCTGCACCAGCCAGGAATGAGAGTTCTATTGCTCCAAATGCTCACAGACATTTGGTGCTGTCCGTGTTCTCTGTTTGGCCCTAGTCATGGGTGTGTCGTGATAGCTCATCATTATTCTCATCCACATAATCTCCCTGATGACTTATGGTCTGGAGCGTTATTTCATATGCCTAATTTGCCATCTGCATCTCTGTTTTGATGAGTTGTCTGTTAAAGCCTTTGGCCCATTTTTTAAATTGTTTTGTTGTTATTGTTTTCTTACTGTTGAGTTTTAATTCTTGGTATATCTTGGAAAACAGTCCTTTATCAGATGTGTCTCCTGCAAGTATGTTCTCCAAGTCTGTGACTTGTGTTCTCATTCTCTTGGCGTTGTTTTACACGAGTAGAAGTTTTCGTTTGTTTGTTTTAATGATGTCCAGCTTATCAACTCTTTCATGGACCACGTCTTTAGTGTGAGATCTAAAGAGGCATCACTACACCCAAAGTCATCCAGGTTTTCTCCTACATTATCTTCTAGGAGTTTTGTGGTTAACATTTTACCTTTCGGTCAGTCTGTAATCCATTTTGAGTTCGTTTTCGTGAAACGTGTAATGTTCGTGTCTAGATTCATTTGTTTTGCATGTGGACATCCATTTGTTTCAGCACCGTTTACGGAAGAGAGTATCTTCGCTCGATAGTATTGCCTTTGCTTCTTTGTTTAAGATCAGTTGATCTATATTCATGAGGGTCTATTACTGGGCTCTCTATTCTGTTCAGTTGATGTATTTTTCTATTCTTTAACACCACACTGTTTTGTTTGTTTGTTTGTTTTTTTACTGTAGTTTGTAGTAAGTCCTGGAGTTGGATAGCATTAATCATCCAGTTTTGTTCTCCTTCAATATTGTATTGGCTACTCTGGGTCTTTTGTCTTTCCATATTAACTTTAGAATCAGTTTGTCAATTTCCATAATATGACTTCCTAGGATTGTGATTGGAGTTGCACTGAATCTATAGATCACACTGGAAAGAAATGACAAATATTGAGTCTTCCTATCCATTATCATGGGCTACTGCCATCCAGTTCTTCTACGATTTTACTCATAAGAGCTTTGTAGTTTTCCTCATATAGATCTTATACATATTTTGTTAGACTTATACCGAGTATTTCATTTTTGAGTTGCTATAAATGGCATTTTGTTTCGAATTTTAAATTGCACAGGCTCATTGGTGATATATAGGAAAACAATTTACTTTTGTATGTTTACTTTGTATCTAAACCTTGCTGTCATTGCTTACTGTTTGCCGAAGTTTTTTTTTATTGGTTATTTTGGATCTTCTACATAGGTGATCATGTCATCTGTGAACAAACACAGTATTATGTCTTCCTCCACAACCTGAATGTTTTGTATTTCATTTTGTTGTCTTACTGCATTAGGAAGAACTTCTGCGACAATGCTGAAATGGAGTGGTGACAGGGCATATCCTTGTCTTCTTTCTTGACCTCAGCGGGAAAGCTTCAAGTCTCTCACCATTGAGTAGCATGTGACCTGCATGTTTTTCATAATAGTCTTCATCAAGTTGAGAAAGTGCCCTTCTATTCCTAGTTTACTGAGGGTTTTTGCCGTGAATTGGTGTTGTGTGTGGTGAAACATGGCTGTCGACGATATGATAATGTTTTTCTTTTTCACCTGGAATATCTCTTTCTTGATCGTGAAAATCTATTAGTGGTTTCTACTTCCTGAGATTCTAAATGAGTTTGGATAACAATCATATTTTTGTAGAGAAATACAAAAGCACCATGATTTATTTGAAAACACGTGATGTGCGCTATTGATACCAATGGACATCATGGGTCTTGCTGTACTCTGCATTTACCAGCTACTTTATATTTGTACCTAATTCTGTGCAGCCGAAATACAGAATATGCAGTGTACAAACGCGACTACTTTGGGGGGTATTTAAAAGATCAAAGAAACAGATGCCTGCACTCTCTATATCTACTTCAAAAGTAATTCTGGCTTTTTTAACATTTCCAAAGGTAATACTTCCTGACGGTGTTTCAAAATGAGCTGGGCTTGTCAAAATCATGCCTGTTTTATGTCAGACACCTGCAGTTTCTCAGCACTAAAAACAGCACTTCACCTAAGAATTCTAAACTTCAGAATAAACTTCACTGAATACCAGTTTATGATAGGATCACAGTTTCTCAAAACTAAGGAAATTCTTTTATTCCTCTATTCATACTGCTCAATTCAGCAGCATATATATTATTCCCCAATTTATACTCAACACCTCCATATCATGATACAACTAAGAGCTTTGTACATTTATTATTATGCCTAGAATAAACAATATAATTGGTTTTCTCTTATGGGTATTGCAAAGTCAACACGTATACTTCACACTTATTTCTTTTATTAAGTTCATGATTAAATATTTTGGACCCTTCAGATTTTTTCCTCATAAAACCAGTTACTACATACCAAAAATAATGTCTGACACCATCAAAAAATGGGGGCCACCCTCCAGTCTTGGTCTTGCTTGAATTTCAGCCTCATTTAATGCTATGACCAATTGGAAAGATTTCCTTCTTCATCTAGAAAGTCACAATATGGGTCTGTTAATTGACTTTTTATTGTGTTAGAGATTCAGACGCAAAATACTTTCATAAGGACTGAAGGTGGTGCAGAGCTTTGTAGTTAATGGCAGTAGCTATTTTAGCAATCAGGTGGCATGAAAATAAAAACTTTGTCCTATGGCTATTATGCAATACTGGGTATTATGCAATACTGAGTTAAGTCAGTTCTAAGAGAAATGGTAGGAGCACTCTTACGTGTTCACGTTTTCCTTTATTGCACGCCTGTTTTTTGATAAACAGGTGTTTCGGGCAGAGTGCTGATGAGCAAAAGAAAGATCCTTATCCTTGAGGGTCTTATGTTTTAGTAAAAGACACAGACAATAAAGAAAAGAAAATAATAGACTAAATGGATTTTTAGAAGAATAGAATAGAGTAGTAGCAGGTGCTATTGAAAGAGTTGATGCAGGGGCACCCCAGTGGCTTGGTTGGCTAAGCAACCAAATTTGCGTCGGGTCATGATCTTGCGTTTTAGGAGTTCAAGTCCCACGTAGGCTCTGTGCTGACAGCTCAGAGCCTGGAGCCTGCTTTGGATTCTGTGTCTCCCTGTGCCTCTCAGCCCCACTCTCTCTCCCTCCCTCTCTCAAAATAAATAAACAGAAAGGAGTTGATGGCAGCCAATGAGTCTGTGCTGAGAAAAGCCTTGGGGATGTATGCCCAAGTCTGGAGACTAAGGATGCCAGCAGGAATTCATGGGAATGAACATGGCGGCTCGGGGTCGGAGCGAGCCGAGGAATTCAGTCAGAAGAGGTACCTGATTCTTGCTGTATGTGAAACGTTTAGCTATAGGGATTCGTCTAACAGCTTGGATGTGGGGTATGAAAGAAAGAGAGTAGACAGGAAGATCTCCACAGTTTTCCAAACTTGTGAATGGTTTTTCAACTTCAAGAACCCACAGGCAAATTCAAAGCCTATGGTTGTATAACACTCTGTGTGGTGATCCCTTTGAAATCAATAGTTTTGAAACATGAAGGGATGTTAATTTTGTAAAATATCAGTAGTTTAATCAGAGTTATTCCTGCAATTTCATGTTACTCAGTTCAAATAAAGGTATTTCACTTTAAAGCATAATGAATTTTCTCCTTGCGTTTCAGGGTTACCCTTACTTTAAAAATCTCCTTTAATTGTGTGGTAGAGAGCTTTGATTCAGAGATTCATGAAATCAGTGCTATCTTGCTATTTAATTAAATTGAAACAAAAATAGTGAGAGAGACTCTCAAGAGAAATTTAAATATGTATTTGTGGCATTTCAGAGGCAAATTGGCTTTTCATTAATACTTGAAAATATGTACTTGCATTGTTCTGAAAAAAAGGGGGGGCTTATTAATATCATTCCTGGCTCAGTTTTCTTTTTTTTTTTAACTAAAATTCCTAAAGTCTACCAAGAACATTTCAAACGTTGGGTATTCTTTAACTATTCCAGTGTTAAAAATGAAAGAACTTTTGTTAAGTAAGAAGATTAAGGCAAAAATATATTGCAAAACTACTGTGTAATAATCAAGTAAATACAACAACCGTGGTGTAGAATTGGATGACAAACCTCAAGTTACGGGATCCCTGGCTGGCTCGGTCTTGATCTCAGGGTAATGAATTCAAGCCTCATCTGCTTAAACAAACAATCAAACAAACAAACAAATCCTCTGATTAGGAGAAATCATGAATGTAGGTAGCATGAATCATTTTAGCCCAAACCAAATCAACGTGAACCAAATGAAAATCAGTTTATCTGAATAATGCAAAAACAAAATCAACAGCCGAAACAACAACCTAGAAAACTGCATTGATTCCTATTTTTGTATTCTAAGGAGGTTCCAAAGCAGTCATCCATGTTGGAAGGCATTTGCAAGGGAAGTGAAGATGGATTCATGTGGAGAGGTCAAAGAGGGAGAAAGGTCTCTCTTTAACTTTGAAATCAGAGTGGCCTTGGATTTGTGGTATCCTGTAAGAATTTGAAAACACATTTAAAGTGTATTAAATATGTATTAAAATATCGGAAATTGTGAATGAAACATGTAACAGGGACATGTATATAAAATGGTGGCACATCACCCCGTAATAATTTCCATAAATATGAGCCTTGCAGACATCTCCCCGGACTCCACACAGCTTTACAGCTTGGAAGAAATGGTTTCTCTGCTCCTGAAAGTTCCCCTCTGTGTCAAGAAAATCGTATGTGTCAGCTAGAGCATTTGGGTTTGGATGTCTAATATTATGCCAAAAATATAGGTCACATTGCTCATCTTTTTTCATATTACTGAAGTCAAAATATACTAAAATGTGTCTGTGTGAAGGACAAAAGAAAAATAACACCGTTACTAACAGTTGACAACCTAATGATTTACCAAGTAGGTAGTCTGGCTGAAAAAGTAAATAGAAAGATAATTTTCATAACACTGTTAAATGCTCATTAACCCCTTTAGTAGAGTTAAGGGAATTTGTTTATTGGTAACAAAGTATAGAATAAGTAGTCATTTAGAAGCCTGGCAAAAAAAAAAAAAAAGGAGTTTAATGAAATATTCCCATTAGACTCCATTAGTAAAAAAAAAAAAATCATTGGAAATAATATTGGAATCCAACAATCACCATTAGAGCTACCATTTGAATATACCATGTGGAAAAAGGAAAGAGATTCCGATACTCTCGGGTAGCACATAAAATGATAATGTTAACTTTTAAATACTTCCTAAAAATATGCCTCACCATTTTCAGGTGCAAACATTTGCATGCATCAGAGATGGTTGCTCACTAGAATTTGACACCTGCGGTTCTATCCAAAGAAATCCACTGGGAATGAGGGCCCCGGGGAATCACGTTCATCATAAATGCAATAAAGCATTGAGAAAACCAGCGGTATGTTTTACATAAAGGAAAAGATGCATTTAGATCAATGGCTCCTAGATTTCATCAAAGCTCTCTAGTTTTTAAAGTTCTGTAGAAAGTACAAGACAAATGCAAACGCTGTCAGTTAGCTGGACATTCATTTCAGCACTTTGATTTTTTTTTTTCAGGAAGTGTTGGTAATGAAATGTTGGCCCTTTGTGTCATCCAGATTATTTTCTTTACTTTTTTTAAATGTTGATTTTTTTATTTATTTAAGTAATCTCAGCACCCAATGTAGGGCTCAAATTCACAACCCCAAGACTGTCTAGCATCATGTGCTCTTCCAACTGAACCAGCCAGATGCCCCATCATCCAAATTATTTTATTTTATTTTTAAAAAAATTTTTAACGTTTTATTTATTTCTGAGAGATAGAGACAGCATGAGCAGGGGAGGGTCAGAGAGTGAGGGAGACACAGAATCTGAAGCAGGCTCCAGGCTCTGAGCTGTCAGCACAGAGCCCGACACAGGGCTCGAACCCACAAACGGTGAGATCATGACCTGAGCAGAAGTCAGACACTTAACTGACTGAGCCATGCAGGCGGCCCCCAAATTATTTTAACAAAATAAAAATATTTTTTAAAAAAATATTAAAACTTTAACAAAAGATAACAAATATATAACAAAATATTTAACAAAATATAAAAAACTTTTTAACAAAAATTGAAATATTACAGTAAAGCTGTAACTGATACTGAAATAATCCACATACTGGGGCGCCTGGGTGGCTTAGTCGGTTAAGCGTCCGGCTTTCGCTTAGGTCATGATCTCGCGGTTCGTGGGTTCGAGCCCCGCGTCGGGCTCTGTGCTGACTGCCAGCTCAGAGCCTGGAGCCTGTTTCGGATTCTGTGACTCCCTCTCTCTCTGACCCTCCCCTGCTCACGCTGTCTCTCTCTCTCTCTCTCCTAGAAATAAATAAAACGTTAAAAAAAATTTTTTTTTTGAAATAATCCACATACCAAACGTGTAGGAACTCAAAGAGAGGACGTCCTGAGATTTTTTTTTTTTAAAACTGAGATTATGGACACGGTGTTGGGAAGGATCGTTAGCAAGCATGGAGAGCAGAAGTGAGATGGGAAGTCACGTGCATCTGCTTCTTGTACCAGGCAGTCCTGGCAATGTTGATGTGAATTAGGACTTTATGGATGTCTGGCTTGTTGTACACTCCAAAAAATCATTTTACATAAAGCATTGTTAAAACCAGGTAGAGTTTAATTTCTAAGTTCTCTTCCTCATTGTAGTGCATGGTTACCCATCTATCAGGTCTTCAGGGCCAGTCTAGAGTGGCATATGTGTTTTGGTTTGAAGGGCTGCTCAGCTCATGTTTAAAATACACATATTTGGTGCAAGTAGCAAAGTTTCATTACATCAAAACTTTGATATCATTATATTTTTTCCATTTTTCTTAAATCTTTGACAAGGCTACTTTTTTTTTTTTTTGCTTTAGAATGTGATTATGGGCTATCGTATTTTGGTTTCTGTGTGTGTACATGAATACACGTGTGCACAGATGATGAATAGATGATAGAAGGATAATTCAATGGATGGATGAAATGGATGGGTGGATAGTAGATGACTTGATGGATGGGTGGACAGATAGATGGATGTTAGATATGTTAGATGATTGGATGGAGGGAGGGAGGGATGGATGATGGATGGATGATAGATAGATAGATAGAATGGATGGTTGGATGGATGGATAGATAGGTAGATAGATAAATAGTAGATTGATAGATAATTGGATGATTGGATGAAAAGTTGAATGGATGGATAGATGTTAGATAGATAATTGAATGGATGGGGGGGTGGGATGGATGATGGGTAGATGGATGGATGTATGCACAGATGATAGGTAGGGAGGGAGGGAGGTAGATAGATAGATAGATGGATAGATAGATAGATAGATAGATAGATAGATAGATCCTGTGATTCCTCTCCTTATCTCTTAGTGGGTTTGATACCTATCATCCACATTACATTTGGGGGAATCTGGCATCCCACGGTTTCAACTCTACAGAGTCAGAGTGTTGGAATACCCTTTCGGTTATAGAATGCCAGTCCACACGATCTTATAAAGAAATCTCTCTTCACAATTCCACATGGCATCTCTTTCAGCTGGTCTGGCCACTTGTCTTTCTCCTAAGACTGCCACTTTGATGTCACACAGGACCATGGTGGAAAGAGACCTAGCAAATCCAAAACTGCATTCTAACAGCCCTCTGCGTATATTACATTTGAGAAGCACTGGCAGCCTATGCCCTAGTCAGCTCTAGGTCACACATGGCCAGGAGTCGTCACCAAGGATAGCTGAAAACATAGGTGAAGTGGGAACAGTGCAAAGTCACAGGGAAAAGCCCATCCTGATGGAAGTTAAGAGTCAGCTAAGTCAATCTAATGGCTGATGGAGCTGAATTTGTTGTCATTCATCAGGAAGAGCAACTTGCTCACAAGCTCTGCCAACATTGACTATTTCACCTGCTTAGCTTGGTGTATATTCTACACTGTGTACACCCCAGTCTTGTTGAGGGATGTGTTTGCATGTCTGCCGTGTCCCTCAAGGCTGGGATCAGAGATTCTATTCCCTGGAGACTACATTTGAGTGTGCTCGAATGAGGAGCCATTCCCCCTGTTCCAGTGCAATAAATGCCTCCTCTTCTTCAGTAGTTGTAAAGAGAACACAGCTGCTCTCTCGGTCCCTCAGTGCTCCACGAGCAAACCCCGCAGTTTACCTGAAAATCTGTTAGCGGTGAGGTGTCAGCCTCCACACCAGGGTCCCTGTCTCCAGCTGGCAAGATGCACATCTGCTCATGAACCTTCACACACTCGCACCTGGAAAGGTGTTCCAAATCTTTTTTTTTTTTTTTTAATGTTTATTTTTGAAAGAGACAGAGCATGAGCAGGGAAGGGGCAGAGATGGGGAGAGACAGAATCCAAAGCAGGCTCCCGGCTCTGAGCCGTCAGCATAGACCCCGACGCGGGGCTGAACCCACACACCGTGAGATCATGACCCGAACAGAAGTCGGATGTTTAACCCACTGAGCCACCTGGGTGGCCCTTTTTTTTAGTTTCATGGGCACCTAGGTGTGTGTGCACATGCGTGCACGCGCATGGAGTGCTATATGATTTTATCACAGGCATACATTTGTGAACCTTCCAAGACAATGCAGATGAAACGTCCCATATTCCTTGACCGACTCCATCCCCTGACCCTGGCAATCTCTAATCTCATCCTCGCCTCTACAGATCGGTCACTTCACAGTCATCCCCATAGGAACTGTATAGGGTTGTAAACTTTGGAGCTAGCTTTTTTTCCCCCTCAGTGGAAGATTCTTATTTTATGTTTCCTTTTGGAAGAGTGGTGTAGACTTTAGAACCAGGGACTCAGGTAACAGGGTTTGGATTTTGACACTTAGCACAGCCAGTCACCAACCTGTTTGACCCTTGATTCCTTATCTATAGAATGGGGATAACGGTATCTTATCACAGAAAGGTATGAGGAGGGGATGAATCAATGCCTGTCAAACTCTGCATCGTCGGTTTCATTTCACCTTGGAAAATGGTACAGAGGATCTTTAAAAAATTAAAAAGAGAACTACTACATGATCCAACAATCCCCACCTGTCGGTATCTATCGAAAGGGAAACAAAAATCACGATCTTGAAAATACATCCGTTCCCCCCAACCCGTTCCTTGCAGTATTATTGACAAGAGCCAAAATATGGAAACAACGTGTGTCAGTCAGTGAAAGTGGATAAAGAAGATGTGATATAAATAAAATGATATATTATTCAGCCATAAAAAACGAGGAAATGCTGTCATTTGGGACGACATGGGTGGACTTTGAGGGAATTATGCTAAGTGAGATACATCAGACAGAGACGGCCAAATCCCCATGATCTCTCTTATATGTGGAATCTAAAAAACAAAGAAATAAATTAAATCCCAAATTCGTAGATAAAGAGATTAGTGGTTTCCAGAGGCGAGAAGGGGCTTGGGGATGAATAAAATAGGCAAAGGGAAACAAAAAAGTTACAAAATTCCAATTACAAAATAAAAAAATCATAGAGATATAATGTACACCATGGTCACTACAGTTAGCAGTCCTGTGCTGTATATTTGAAAGTTGCTAAGGGGCACCTATGGGACTCAGTGGGTTCACCGTCCAACTTCGGCTCAGGTCATGATCTCACAGTTTGTAGGTTCGAGCCCCAAATCAGGCTCTGTGCTGACAGCTCAGAGGCTGGAACCTGCTTCGGATTCTGTGTCTCCCTCTCTTTGCCCCTTCCACGCTTGCACTCGGTCTTTCTCTTTATCAAAAATAAATAAACATTTTTAAATTAAAATAAATAAACATTAAAAAATTTAAAAAATGAAAGTTGCTTAGAATAAATTTTAAAAGTTGCATCCAAGAGAAAAAATTATAACTGTGCGGTGATGGATATTACCTATGCTTATTCTGGCAATCATTTTTGCAATACACACAAGTATCAAATCATTAGAATGTAGACCTAAAACTAATCCAATGTTATAAGTTAATTATATCTCAATGAAAATGAATAAACTAGGTATTTCATGAATGTAATGCTATATGTATCCTAAAGATGTTTTCTCTTGGTCTGATCGAGTATACGGTAGAAAATTGAAGGCATGAAATTTAACCCATTTTACCATGTCAAAAAAGAAGGCCAAGGAAATGATGGTCTCCACTGCATTAAAAGAGGTAAAAATTTCTTTAAAAAATTTTTTTTACATTTATTTATTTTTGAGAGACAGAGAGAGAGAGAGCGCGTGAGTGAGCACAGGCCCGACAGGGGGCTTGAACTCACAAACTGTGAGACCATGACCTGAGCCAAAGTCGAATGCTTAACCGACTGAGCTCCTCAGGTGCTCCAAGAGGTAAAAATTTCTAAGATCTTAAGTACATTCGAATGCTTTTTAGTTGTTTCCTAATCAGTCACAGACCTCAGTATTGAGCACGGAGAGTGAGGTATTGAGGAAAAGTATGTGTAGTAAAATCGTGTGCTGTTTTTAGAAACCACCCGGGCTTCCTTTTATCACTCTGTCAAATGTAGGACACAGCACGCTGAGATTGTCTTATTTCGGGTCCATCAGTTAACACCTTCAGATTGGGACCCGGGCACGATTTCTCCCAGAACACGAGCTGACAGAACTCAGCTGGAAACATTTAACCCAGAGTCCTTGTAAAGGAGAAAATGGTGTAGCTGTGCAAAATCCAAAATTGGGGCCATGGTCTATCTTAAATAATTCATCTTTCTAAAGCCCGCCAGACAAATTACTGAAAATACATCCTTCACACTTATGTTGGTGGTTAAAAACGCCAGCCTGCACTGGAAAGGCGTAAAAGAGAGAGGAAAAACGTGCACATTTCTCTTGCAGGAAAAACATGACCTATTCCTTGTTGGAGAATCTCTGAAAAGGCATCTCTAAGTTTGCAATCCACGCCACATCGTCTCCCACGACAGCACTTACGACCTCGGAAGTTTTAAGTCGTTCACGTCAACATTTAAAACAGTCAAATATCAATTATCTGGACAATTTGAAAGAGAGAACATTGCGATTTAATAAGATACCTGAATTACAAACGATTTCCTTTTTATGGGGTTACCTCCAAGGCAATAGAATTGGTTTATAAAAGCAAAAGACATGATTGAATATTAACAGACCCGCCAGCACTCATAACGGAGTTGAGTTTTCGTTCTTTCTGTTATGTCAGGACGATCTATTCTTCTCAACTCCTGTTATTAATTCTTCAAGCAGTTTGTTAACAAAAAAGTATATAAACATCACCTCAAACCCTCTTTAATTTTTCCCCGAATTTGGCATTGGTTCAATCTGAATTAACTGGTTGTTTGGTGTTGATATTCTCAATGAATGAATGACTGAATTGCATATATCATTTCTTTAGCTTGCTCGAGACTTATTTACTTGAGATGTGGCTTTCCATCTTTGAGTTTAAAAAGGAGCAATCCATCTTTCAATTTTTTTAATCACTGGAATCTGCTAGAACTATCTACAAAAAAGAGGCAAATCTAGTGTGTTATGTTTGTTATTTCTCTTACAATACTCTTCAGTTTCGTGACACTGGCGTGTGAATATTCGGAATACTTTTATGATGCTGGAATCACAGGCACTGATCAGTCATTTCATTTGCTAAAAATGTTTTTAAAAAATGTTTTAATATTTATTTTTGAGAGAGTGTGAGTGGGGGAGGGGCAGAGAGAGGGAGACACAGAATCTGAAGCAGCTCCAGGCTCTGAGCTGTCAGCACAGAGCCCGATGTGAGGCTCGAACTCATGGACCATGAGATCATGACCTGAGCCCTAGTCAGATACTTTGCCCACTGAGCCACCCAGATGCCCCTCATTTGCTAAAAATATCTTATTTTGACACTTACATCCTTGGCCTTAGTGGGCCACTTTTTTCTGGTATAAAAGCACTCTTTTCATATTAAGGACACATTTATGAGTATTTTATTAGATGTTCCTTTTTCTTACAAAATCTAATGGTTAAGTATATATTCCCTTATTATGAACTCCTATCACTGTGTGCATTAGAGCCTCAGAATTTTCTCTTGAAAGTCACTAAAAATAGGTGGTAAATATTCTCAGCACACACACACACACACATAAAAGGTTAAGTATGTGAGGTGTTTGGTATGTTTATTGTCTTTCTCTTGTGATCATTCTACAATGTATGCACCAAATCATCATATTTTACACTTTAAATGTATACAATTATATTTTTCCATTAGAATATAATGGAAATATAGAGTTGAATTCTCAATAGAATTGAAAAAATCGACAAACATAAAAAATGATTTCTGTTTCCTTGAACTTTACCTGTGCAAGGCAGTTCTGCTTTGGAAACTCAGCAAAGCTAGTCCTTTGTCACAGATGAATCCCCTAGGGTCCCCAAATCAGCAAAGCTCTCTGTTCACTTTGATTTATTTTCTTGCCCTTTACATTGGTAAAAGAAGGATATTCACCTCCCCCCTGGAATCAAACATATTCTCCTGTCTCCCAAGAACCAAGAATGGAGGACTTGGTCAATAAGTTGTCTTCTTTACGTAACACATTTCTGTTCTGCAATTCTTCCTGTTGCATGATGACTCACTGGGAAATTGAAATGACCCGAAGAAGGTGCCCCACAGGTGGACGGAGAAATGCTTCATCAAGGGGCCCTTCCACACTGTCATCTGTCCATTGATTCTGACGCGTGCACAATGATTCTGGTGGGTGCTGCCCATCAAAGGAGCTTTGCTTGTGATCCATGGTGGTAGCGCTCTCTCCTACATCGATTGAAATAAGATGGGACATTCTGTGACCTGAGTTATCCAATATTAATATTAATATTAATAATCTTAACTACTGGAGGTCATCCCAGACCTGAGGGGAGTTTGGCAATGAAGGGGCGTGGGGTGGATTTAGGATTACTGACTATCTGACCTGGGGATATTCTTTCTTAGTAAATTTTTAATAACATCTTAATAACCAATTTCTTAATGCCTAAATTAATAGCATATGCAACAGCTGGTCATGCCTTCAGCCATAACAAAGAGCCTCACATCTCAGATGAGCTTCTGGCTTGCTTCAGTGTTCATATCTCTGGAGATGTTTATTCACCAGACTCACCTGGAGTCTTTCCCCAAGGTTATTCCTTGACAATGTCCTACAAAAGCTTCGTGAAATGTATAAATTATCAGGAAGTACCGTGAGGTCTAAGTTTATAGAATGTTGATAGCATTCCTTTGGAGATTAACAGCTGAAGGGTTATATCAGTGTTAAACAAGTCCATGCTGTGAGATTCTAGATTTCCATTTTCTTAAGACCCTATCTCCAATGAAAAGTGCGTCCACGGTAGTATAGATAGAGGTCATGCATGATGTGAAAAAGTATTTTATAGGCACAACTTTCTATGAGCTCTTGAAATATGCCCAGTCCATGCAGAGAAAGGATCTAAATCTAAAATACACACCAAATCTCAGAGGCTCTTTACAGAAGAAAAACTATAGAATGGTTTCATGATGACATATACTGATTTTTGAAATTCTATTTCATGCATTGGATTAAAAAAATAATCTCTCCCATTCCTTTTTTTAAATGTGGCTACTTGAAGATTTGAACCCTGCCTACATGGCTCACATTACATTTCTCTCGGTGATGCTAGAATACAGGATACAGATGCCTATTTCATCACAACGGTTTTTATTACAACTGCATACAGATTTTAGTGTTACTGCTCATTACCACTAAAAACCTGAACCAAGTGTCCGTCACTGTGAACACTGTCAAGGCCATCACATCACATCCATCCTATCAGATTCTTCAAAGTGCATAAGAAACATGGCATAAATGCATATCTAGGGACAGGAGACATCATCTAAATTAGTGTTTGATGGAAAATCCAAAGAGCGCCAAATAGTACATAAAACGGGATAGCATTAATGGTAGAAGATTATAGGAGCACTTGGGTGGCTCAGTTGGCCAGGTGTCCAACTTTGGCTCAGGTCAGGATCTCACGGTTTGTGGGTTTGAGCCCCGCATCGGGCTCTGTGTTAATAGCTCAGAACCTGTAGCCTGCTTTGGATTCTGTGTTTCCCTCTCTCTCTCTCTCTGTCCCTCCCCTTCTCGGGCTCTGTCTCTCTGTCTCTGTCTCTGTCTCTCTCAAAAATAAATAAACATTAAAAAATGTTTTTAAATGTTCAGAAATTGTATTGGTCAGAGTTCTCCAGAGAAGCAGAACCTGGATTTTCTATCATTTCCTTTTCTCTTTTCCTTCCCTTCCCTTCCCTTCCCTTCGTTTCCCCTCCCTTCCCTTCCCTTCCTTTCCCCTCCCCCTCCCCTCCCCTCCCCTCCCCTTCCCTTCCTTTTCTGCTAACCTGATGCCCATGTCATATTCACTGGATTTTCTATCATTTCCTTTTCTCTTTTCCTTCCCTTCCCTTCCCTTCCCCTTCCCTTCCCTTCCCTTCTCTTCCCTTCCCTTCCCTTCCCCTTCCCTTCCCTCCCCTCCCCTCCCCTCCCCTCCCCTCCCTTCCCCTCCCCTCCCCTTCCTTTTCTGCTAACCTGATGCCCATGTCATATTCACTGAGTCAGCGGCAGTTAAATTGAGTGTGAAGAAGAATCTTGCAGGAGGTTCCTCAAGATGCAGGTTCCCTGATTCCACGTCTGAAGATCCATCCTGGACAAGTGTCTGGTTCCGCTCCCAAGGGAAACTATGCCCCATGAAGATCTGGCAGGCTGCTCCTGCACTGCTTTCCCACAGGGGCTTTCCTTCTGGAGCCTTCTGTGGGTGGACTGGGCCGTCCTCTCTCCTGGAGCAGGTAACCGGGCAGAAGAGATGGCCAGTCCTTTCCCTGCTCACCTGTCCGTCCCACACATTTCATACCACCCTCTGCACGGGGGCTTCCTATAGCCCCTGATCCTTTCTTGCAACTTCAAAATACCCCCTGCGCTCAGGAGCAGCCTGGTTCTCATGCAAATTCTTGGCTTGCCTGCCTTTCTGTCTGCATCGTGTGACTCTGAACCCTGTTTAGACATCAACGTTGAGGTCAGTTTCTCAGGGAAGGCTACCCTGGATGGCCCCTGAGCACCTCCAACCGGGACGGGACTCCTATTTCCCGTCCTCATTCTTCTAAATGCTCCACTTCATAATGGCGTACGTATGTCAGAAGGTACATAACTCGAGGTGTCTTCGGAACCCACACCGTTAAGCACTGTGCTGTACTGTGCAAACGTTTGCATCGACAGCTCACGGCAAAACATGTGGCCGGAGCTAGCAGGTGAAGACACTGCACCTTCAGCCACAGCAAAGCCTTCCTACATAAGGGTTGCAAACACTCCCAGCCTCCTCTCGGTCTACTTTAAAGCCTCTTCTCTCACACGAGGGCTTGAGCCATTGACGAGAAACACAAGCGACTAAAACATTAGGTTGCAATCACCGTGCTGCCCAGGACAGCTTTTCCAAAGGTCCTCTCCCTCTTGGTGTCCCCTCCACCCTGGTGACCTCTCCGGTTTCGGGCACAACGGTGCAGTGCAGTGAACAGTAGGCAGCCCTTCGGGGACAGAGAGAGGGCTGAAGGTTCAATCAGGCCAGCCAACAGTGTCTGGGAATGAAGGCCAGGCCACTCTTTTCTCCCCGCCTTCCCTGAGGGGCTGATGGAAACCCGGTGCACACACCCCTGCAGCCAAGCTAGCTGATCTGCTCATCCTCACACATGTCTACATACGTGCGGAAAAGTGGAGAGAGAGCACAACAAGTCTTGCCTGTGTTGATACGAAACACGCAGCAAGGAATTACAGGTGAGTGGCTGCCTTGTGGCCGAGGGCATGTCGGAGACGCAATTTCTTGTAGGGAGTCTCCTTGCCATTGCAGGTGGAGGTAAGGAGCAGAGAAATTGAAAGGAAGAAAGAAAACCACAGAGGAAGGTACCCTGGGTTGGTTTCTTTGCAAATGAGAGTGATTTATCTTGCTGGCTGTAAGGTCCCAGAGACGAGGTCTGTACATCCGTTTTTACAATACCCAAGGGTTTCTCTACCTTGGGTACCTCTTCCTCTGAGGTGGCACTCAGTGCAAGGACTTTTTAATCAAATCCAAACATATTTAATTCAGTCTAAACAAGGCACACCTCAGCGTGCTGGAAATAAACTCCTTAGATTTTCTTCTTCACAGGGGAAATTCAATGGTTATGAAATCAGAGACTTGTACTTGAACATAAATGGATGTTGTGAACAGAACACAAACGGAAGTTGTGGAGAAAAAAAAGACATGCAAGTTGATTTGCCTGAAATGTAAAATATGTCTCAACCAAAAATGCATATTTGTCTCAATACCAATATCCAGAGTCCCAAACTCTCCTTAAAATAAAAACACCCTGTGCAATCAAAATGATATTTTCGGTAAAACAGTTCTGTGGATACACACACCCCACACGCGTGCACACACACACACACACACACACACTTTAGCCATAGAGGGAGAGACTCGGGGCCTTGGCGATAGGAAATGAATGTGTATGTTATGGTGTCTTGGTCTTCGACAGAGAGAAAGTTCCTAAACCCTCCCTATTCCCCCAAACATAGGACACTTGTACGGATGTTTCATAAAACCACAGAGCAGGTAGCTCATTTGGATAAAATGCAGCGAATGCCTTGGCTGTTTGTAAAGGAATGACGTAAAGGGATGTCATTTTTCAGCTGCAAACTTTGAGCATGAAGCTTTCCATGTTGAGGACACGGTGTGCTCCCGCAAATACCAACTGTATATATTATGCCATATTCATGAATACAATGAGAACATCGATGTCTGTGAAATTAGGAAGAATAAACACTATGAAGGATAGGACATTTCCACAGGAAATTGGCTTATTGGTTTTGTGTGCTGTTATAGAGTCACAGCTTACATGCTAAACTCCGGACATAGCGCAAAGGCAGGATGTGTAAATGTTGCTGACTCTGGAAGCAAAGTCATCCACAGCCTATGGCAGAGGGAATGGAAGATGAGAATAAAAGAGAAACAGGAGAAAAAGAAGTGAAAACATAGAGGTGAAATTAAGATGCTCTTAATACAAAGTGTCAACAAGACCTCCCTTTGCCCAGTCCCTACCCTGGATGTCACCTGCCAGGAAAACCAGAAAGTTGTGCCACTGTCAGCCACTTGCTCTTAAACCCATCTCCTTATTTGAATCCTCAAGGGGGCCCTTTTAGTCTACTAATTTTGCTTCTTTACCTGGACATCGAGACTGATGAAAAGTTACATAACTCATCCATCATCGTAGAGATAAACTATAGTGGAATTACCATCTGGATTCCCTGTCTTTTTAGGTGCGTACGTTTTCACATTTTCGCTCACTAGGCAGGTGTCTCCTCTTAAATTTAAACCAAAGTAATTGACAGGTGGCATAAATGGAAAAGATAACAGTGACCTTCAGGTGAGGCATCATTTGCAAGTGTAGGTAAGACAGTGTTATGTGTACGCAAGCCCTGGGCTCATATGTTGCCATGTTCACGAGTTAACTGTGATAAGGAGCACCTTCTGCTTGGTTGGGAATATCGGTGTCTGTTGAGACGTCGTACCTACACAGATACTTGTCACACTGGGATATTGTCTGTCAACCCAGTGTTGCCTTGTACGTCTATCCATGCATTTCATAAAACAACACACATTTCTGCCTGGAGATGTGAGCATTTACAGCTCTCTCATGCCCAGCAAGCAGGAGTCAGACTCCTCGGCTCTCCAAAGGCAGTGGGAACAAAAAGTCACAGGTGAAACCATCGTGAAACGCCATAGGGTAGCTAACATCTTATTTTCTGCACTGACATATTAATTTTCCAAAGATCTATTCTCAGAGAAACGAAGGTAGCCTGGAGATACCCTAGAAGTCATTCTCAAGAACTCAGGGCACCAAGAAGCGCTACAGAATGCCAATAGAATATTAGTGGCCGTGCTCAAGGACTCCATTATTATAATGAAAACCACCGTCCTCGAGTTCCACAGGCCACCAGGAGCTCCCCACGAGATGGAAGGAGGAAGGAGCATGTTAGCCCTAAAAGATCATCCCTCATATTTGCTTGCAATATCCCAAAAGGTAGCTGCTTTAACCTTCTTTGTCTGTAGGGTCATTCATTCAGCATCGGTGGATCTACTATGCCCATCACTTACTGGTCTTGTCCACTCTGCACCTCTACGGAGCACCCTCTGTTTGCTCATGTGAAGAATGCAGAGTCATAACCACCTGCTTTACACGGTTATTGCCAGGAGGAAGGACTGGCCATAGTACTTTGTGAGTAGAAGTGGTGTTTCCTGACTCATTCCTATTGACCACATCAGCACAACCCTGATTGCAGAGATCAGCAGAATCCATTGCGTCTAATGTTCAAGGATGCCTCTGTGCCCGTTACCATGCTGATGTTGCTGGCTTTTGGGGGTGTCATTCAGATTTAACTTTAGAGTTGATTTTCCTGTGTCAGATCTTCTGTTATTTAAAACACAAACAAAAAATGAAAGATAATTGCATGACCACCAGCACAATCAAGACAGGAAGTATTTTACTCACCTCCCCAAAGTCCCCATGGGCAAATTAGACCTCAGTAAAATGGATCTAACATACCAGATGTCCAAAATATCACAGGTCTGTGGAAAATAACACAATGCGACATTCCCACAGGGTTTGAAATGTACAGCCCATGGAAGGAAATCCATGGTTGAGAAATTCTTGTTCCCATAGCCAATTCCATTCAATAAATAAGTATTGACAACAAGCTGTCCACTAATTGCAAACCATGTTCAAAACCGGTGGGAATTCATGCAACTCGGACACAAATTCATGACAAAAACATGTAGGTAATGGGGCGCCTGGGTGGCTTAGTCGGTTAAGCGTCCAACTTTCGCTTAGGTCATGATCTCGCGGTTCGTGGGTTCAAGCCCCGCGTCGGGCTCTGTGCTGACTGCCAGCTCAGAGCCTGGAGCCTATTTCAGAGTCTGTGTCTCCCTCTCTCTCTGAGCCTCCCCTGCTCACACTGTCTCTCTCTCTCCTAGAAATAAATAAAAAAATATTAAAAAACAAACAAACAGGTAGGTAAAACACTTTAGGTCACCCCCCCCAGCACAAATACTAATATTTGTACTTTCTACCCCCTATTATAATAATACATTTAAATATAATCATAATACCCAGCCCCAGCAGTGATACATTGATTGCTAAGGGCTCACATAGAAAGTATTCCTTTCCTGGAGAACTGGTCTTGGGCTTTAATTGGCTGATATAATCGAGGAGGTTAAGCCATCCCACCATCCAGAGATGTCCTATAACCACCAGCTGACAGACATAGGATGCCAAAGGTCAGCCTGTTTTCCTCCAGGTGGGATTAATTTGATGAAGGAACGTATAATCCACAGTAGTGGTTTTAGCTGTGTAGACACTGGGCAAGCAACAGCCCATCAATCAGAAAGTCTGCAGCTGGGGCCAGTCACCATGTTTTACTTGCCAGGTGTCTGAAGTTTGTTTGGTCTGAGAACCGGTGACCTTCAGAGTGATATAACAATTTAAAAGAAATACATATTTGTTTATTACAAGACTAAAGCACACTGCTTGTTATATTTCATATTCCTCCATGGTTCCTGAGACCACTGCAGAGCCATAAGATGAATGGGTGTCTTATTAATGAAGGTGACCTTTAGATACCACCCCCCCCAAGGGCAGGGTTGGTAGCCATGAGGACCACCCAGGTGATTAGAGGGTTAGAACATTCAGTCCCACCCCCTGACCTAGGCTAGTGGTTAAGTCAGCCAATGGTCAGCGACTTAGTCAATCACAGCTATGCAGTGGAGCCTCTATAAAAAGCAGAGATGAGTGCTTTTGGACGCTTGGTGGGGGAGCCAGGATGCTTTTGTACGCTGTCATTGAGCCAGACCCCAAGCACCATGGGGATAGGCCCTCATTTGTTCTGGACCTTGCCCTATGAATTTCTACAGATGCCTCTTGATTCATATCCTATATCCTGTCCTGTCCTGTAATGCGCTGGTGAATGTAGGTAAGTGTTTTTTATGAAATCTGTGAGCCACTCTAGCAAGTTAAGTGAACCTAAGAGAGGTTGTTGGAACCTTCAATCTATAATCATCTGGTCAGGAGCACAGGAAACAATCCGAGGTTTAGGACCGGCGTCTGAAGTGGGGGTAGGTGCAGGCTTACAGGATTGAGTCTTACCTTGTGGAACCGGACACTCTCTCTGGGAAGATAGTGTCAAAATTGAGTTGAAATGTAGGACACCCTAGTGGTGTCCAAAAATTGCTTGGCATTGAGTACAGGGGGCCCCTCCACGTTGGGAAGAGGAACTCTAAAAGACTCGGGTTTCCTGTGGCTGCAGGTAAAGATTATCTGCAGGTGTGACTATGCCTTTGCTTCGCTGTCTTCCTGCCTTACCCTTGCCCCATCGCCTTTCCACCTGGGAGTCCATTATCAACCGGTGCGTGTACCAGGATCCTCTTTCAGTTTCTCTTTCCAGGAGGCTAGGATGCTGGCAGTTACCATCAACCCAGGTTCTAGGCATTTGAGTCCTATGGTCCGGGAGCTTCAGAAAGCATGTGTCAGAGGCAAGTCTGGCATTGACCGGATGCCTTCTTTCACTGCAGGATTCGTACAACTAGGAAGAGAGGTTGAGTAGGCGGCTTCCGTTACTTGGCCCTCCACAAATGAGAATGAATATAACAGGGATGCCAAAATCGACCATGGGCAGTGGACTCCTGATTTCCTTCTTCCTAAAACATGTCCAGCCCCAAACAGCTCCAAGTCTGAAAGCTGTAGTGATCCTCCTGGCACATACTTGTTTTTATCCATGCCTGGTTGTGCAAGATGCTACGGCCAGGGTTCGAAAGCCATGCCTTGCTGCACTGGCTCAGGATTTCTTTCCATCGTACATCAAGCCAAATGGTATTCTTTCCTCCTGAGATCGAGGTTGATTTGCTCCGGTGTTCTTCATCCCTCCTTGCTCCAAGAGCAGCTCAGCTGGTATCATAAGCCACAGTCTAAGTGCTCCCTCTCTGACACCTTCACTAACCCTCCAATGCCCAGTTAATGCCCAGCCTACTGAATTTCCTTCTTTCTTTCCTTCCCCTCTGTCTTTTCCTCTCTTCATTCTGATTTCTTCCACTTTCTTCCAATTTCTCTGAACCTCTGTGCAGCAGGCTTGGGATTGGGAAAAAAAACAAAAAAAAAACTTTCCATCAAGAAATCCAAGCTCAGTGGAGAAACTTGCATAAAGAGATCATTACAATATTTAATAGGTGGTAGTTTTCTGCCCTATTCTTATGGCTTCAACATTCTGTATATATGTTGTGCTTCTCTATCATTGATTTAGACAGCATTTTCTTGCTCTCCATACTTCCTCGGGTCCTAGCTCTGTTCACCGGGTTCCCACTAGGCTGTTTTCTGCAAGAGCTCTACAGGGGACTATATTGAATGGAATAAACATAGCTTGATGCTTGCCTTTTTAACATGAAAACAGCAAACCGTACACATGTGACTCAGCCTCTACAACTTTTATATCTAAATAATTGCAACTCTGTGCATTTAGGGTAATGAGTTGAATAAACAGCTCCAGACTCTGCCAGGGTAAGCAGGAGGGGCAGCCGACGCCGCTCCCCAATTACTGCAGCCTATTTTTAATGTCTCGAAGATTTGGGTTCTTCACAATGTGTAACCACCCCTGAGCCCCTCCTCGTTGGCAAGAGTCTAGCAGGTTAATTTCTCATCCTGAGGAAATTGCTCTAATTTGTATTGACTGTCATTAGCTTCCTCCAAGAAAATCGTGGTAGGCAATCACCGACCGCGATCACCTGTGGGTGCCCGCCTGCAAATGCAGCTGTGTTCTGGGAATGTGTGATGCACTGCCTTTTCAGAGATTGAAAGCATTAATAAACGGTGGGGTGTTGGAGAGCACGTATGATACGAAAACCCGGAGATGGATTGTAGCTTTAACTTCTCGTCACCTGAGTTAAATTGCTTCCTTTGGATTTCTGTGTTTCCCCACTGTAAGGGAAAATTTTTCTTCTACACCTCAAGGTTTCATTGGTCTAAGAATCGATACGAGACCGTGAACAGGAAAAAATCAAACTTGATTGTGTATGTGTGTAAGAATAGGAGGCAGCCAGGCAGCTGGGCTACTGAGCCTTGAAGGCCATGCTGAGCTGAGAAGTGGTTATGTTCTACCATCTCAAAGGGGAGGAAGGCAAAAGGCAGGGAATGTTTGGGGAATGTTTGCTGGGCCATCTGGAAGTGATGGGACATAGGAATTTTCCAAGACTGACTTTCTGGGGGGGGGGGTGGTGTCTCCATGTACCACACCTGGTTGCTATTCTACTGTGGTTCTCTGAGGTGATGGCTCTTTCCTGCAGCAGGTCTTCTGTCTAAATTTTTCCAGGTCGTTAAGAGGAAGGTCAAAGGGAATGTGTGAGCCTTAATGCTGCTTAAAAGCAGTCAGCCTGAAATAATGCATCTGCCAAAGACCAATTTTGGGGTGACCAAGGTCATTGCCCTACACTATCCTACTGAAATGATAAATGGTGCCTACCTCACAGAACGGTTTCAGAATCAAATGTAAAGGACTATCAAGTAAAATATTGTTTTTGGTGTTTATTTTTGAGCAAGAGCATGAGTGGGGAGGTAAAGACCGGGAAGAGAGAGCATCCCAAGCAGACTCCATGCTTCCCCCACAGAGCCTGATGCAAGGCTGGAACCCACAAACTGTGAGATCATGACCTGAGCTGAGACCAAGAGTTGAACTTAGCCACCCAAGTACCCTAAAAGTAGATATTTATTTTGAATTTAAAAATTACATCAAATTAGGGGCGCCTGGGTGGCTTAGTCGGTTAAGCGTCTGACTTTCGCTTAGGTCATGATCTCGCGGTTCGTGGGTTCGAGCCCCGCGTCGGGCCTTGTGCTGACTGCCAGCTCGGAGCCTGGAGCCTGTTTCAGTCTGTGACTCCTTCTCTCTCTGACCCTCCCCTGCTCACGCTGTCTCTCTCTCTCTCTCTCTCTCCTAGAAATAAATAAAACATTAAAAAAAAATTTTTTTTTAAAAATTACATCAAATTAAAGAGATTCTGCCTCTATGAATAGGGAACCCCAAAATAATAAACCAGAGATATTGCTAAAACTAATCAATGAAGTCTAGTTATTATAATGCTCAGCTCCTGGAGAGCATTATTGAACGATGCCAGTTTTGAGTGTTGAAAGTTGCGGTCAAAACAGTGTTTGAAGGGTTTGAAACGGTGTTTGAAGGGTGTTAGGTTTGAAGGGTGTTAGGTTTAAAGAGTGCTAACAGTGTTAGCAGTGTTTGAAGGGTGCTTGGCTGGCTCAGTTGGTAGAGCATGTGACTCCTGATCTTGGGGTTGTGAGTTCAAGCCCCACATTGAGCATAGAGCTTAAAATAGTAAGTAAATGTTGCTTAAAAAAAATAGTGTCTGAATTCCATTCCCGCTCTAACTCTCTCATTCCTGGAGTTGCTGAAAAGGCAGAAATTCAGTGCATCTCATTGGAGCTGCATTTTTGTCCTCACATAAGGTCTTAACTGCATGATTGCAAACATACTTGCTATAAAGGCAGATTTATTGAGGTGACTGGGTGGCTCTGTTGGTTGAACATGCAACTCCTGATTTCGGCTCAGATCATGATCCCAAGGTCCTGGGATTGAGCCTTGTGTTGGACTCAGGCACTGAGGGAACTTCTTTAAGTTTCTCCCTCCCTCTTCCCCTTCCCTGTTCGTGTTCTTTCTCTAAAAAACAAGTACAATATATGTACAGTAACAACCTACCAATTTAGGAAGAGCTTCATCTAAGAATTCTAGTGTTCATCACATTCTCACTACAGCCGAAATACTTGTTACCCATTCCTCCAGCCCCAGAAATGGGCACTCATAAATGTTTCTCTTCCAGTTTGTTTGTTTTTTTCCAGAATGCCCCATAAATGAAATCCTACAATATTTGCTTTTTAAGTCTCTGTCACCTAGCATAATATCTTAGATCAATCCATATCGTTAGATAGATCAGTAGCCGGTTTGTGTATTGCTGAGGAATGTTCCATGGAAATGATGGAGTAGTCTGGTTAAGGAAAAGATACCTTTCCTTTGACTTTTCAGGCTCCTGGCTGAGATGTAGTAATAGGTCTGTAGTAAAGGACAGACTAATAGAGAAAGGAACGGACGAATACAAGAGGTATACATGGGAGATACCCAGAAAAACAACAAAACTCTCTGAAATGCCCCCAAACAACCATTTTAAGTACCATCTTCGGCTAAAGACAAAAGAAGGATGGAGGGTTAGGTCTGGTGGGCCAGTTATGGGATGATGGACAGTCTACATATTGGACATGGGTATGGCTATTCAGATGTAAATCTAGCTCTTTCTCTGATAAGTTTCTTCAGATTTAGAGGCATCTGTCTCTTCCTCCTATAGAAAAAGACCTTCTTCTTTACAAATGTAAATGCCCCTTCCAATATGGCAGCTTCTTGGTTTTCAGAACTTTACCTGTGTATGCAGTTTCTTTAAAAATCACCAGCTCAAGGGGCGACTGGGTGGCTTAGTCGGTTAAGCGTCTGACTTTCGCTTAGGTCATGATCTCGCGGTTCGTGGGTTCGAGCCCCGTGTCGGGCTCTGTGCTGACTGCCAGCTCAGGGCCTGGAGCCTGTTTCAGAGTCTGTCTCCCTCTCTCTGACCCTCCCCTGCTCACGCTGTCTCTCTCTCTCTGTCCTAGAAATAAATAAAAAATATTAAAAAAATCACCAGCTCAAGGGGCGCCTGGGGGGCTCAGTCCATTGAGCATCTGACTTCAGCTCAGGTCAGGAACTCATGGTTCGTGGGTTCGAGCCCCGTGTCGGGCTCTGTGCTGACAGCTCAGAGCCTGGAGCCTCTTTCAGATTCTGTGTCTACCTCTCTCTGACCCTCCCCTGCTCATGCTGTCTCTCTCTCAGAAATAAATAAAACATTAAAAAAATTAAAAATCACCAGCTCGAAATAATTCTTGTGCCCAGGAGGCATGTTTTGGGGGTGACCTGTTCTGTTACTCTCCACTACGATATGATAATCCCTTTACAGGTTGATGGATATTTGGATTTTTCCCCATTCTTGGTGATTATAAATAAACTTGATAGAAACCTTCATGTCGAGGTGTCTATGTGCACAGCTTTCTTGCCTTTTGATCGAATTCCTGAAATCGGATTGATGGCGGTATAAGTAGGTTAAATTGTGTAAGAAATTGCCAAACTCTTCGTTTAAAGTGGTCAGTAACGGTGTATCCCTTTCTACCAACAATGCAAGATCATTCCAGTGGATCTACATCCTCACCAGCACTTGACATTTCCCATTGTTCTTTTTATCTCTTGTAGCAGAGGTGCATTGTAAGCTGATGTGGTTTTAACTTAGAAATCTCCAGTGCAGACAGGTTTTTTCTTTATTGGCTACCCAAATACCTTCTTGGTAAAGTGTTCAAATATGTGCAATTTTGGGGAGGACAGAACTGTATTTTCCCTTACTACTACATTGAGCGTTCTTTTTATATTCTGTATTTCAGTCCTTTATCACGTGTGTGATTTGCAAGTCTGCTGCCCGTCTTCTCCTTTTCTTCACAATTTCCTTTAAAAATCAGTTCTTTGATAAATTTCAATAAATACATTCTATGTTCTACAGCCCATTTCTGGTGTTCTAAGAAATGGTTGCTGAGCAAAAGTTGTGAAAAGTCTTCCAAATTGTCTTCCAGGAGTTTTGAGGTTTCCATTTCCATCTAGAACACCTAGAGATTTGATTTTTTAATCTAGTCCGAGAAACGCATCGAGTTGCGATGATTATTATTTTGTACATAGATGTGCAGTTCAAGTACCAGTTGTTAAGACTCTCCTCTGAATTACCTGGAGGTTTGTGAAGCCACATGGGCTGAGGCGCTTCAGCAATAAGGTTCTTGGCGTTGTCCAAGACTCCAAGAGGAAACACTTAGACAAAGGGAGAAAGATTCTTCAAGTCTGGAAGTAAGACAGGAGCTACCTCACAGAGCGTCCGTGCCTCCTCCCGGGTGAGGAAGAGGATCCCCTTTCCCTGTAAGGGTTTTACAGGTTTTGGGGTGTTGATGTTTTTATTTATTTTATTTTTTTTATTTTAATATATTTTTTTTAAATTTTATTTCTAGGATAGAGAGAGACAGCGCGAACAGGGGAGGGTCAGAGAGAGAGGGAGACACAGACTCTGAAACAGGCTCCAGGCTCTGAGCTGGCAGTCAGCACAGAGCCCCACGCGGGGCTCGAACCCACGAACCGCGAGATCATGACCCAAGCGAAAGTCGGACGCCTAACCGACTAAGCCACCCAGGCGCCCCGGGGTGTTGATGTTTTTAATGCCCTAACCTTTCAGGGAAGGGTACTGTTTGACCTTGGGTTGATTGTTTACCTTGGGTACGTTTTCCATAGTTGTAGTATTGTGGAATTACCCACAAGGAGCAATTTTAAGAACATCTGGATTTTTGTGACTTTTCCTGCCACAGGGAGGGGGATCTTGTGATTCGTATGATCTGCTGACTTTTACGTTAAGGGTCAGCCTGCAAACCTAAATGGCTTGACTGTGGTCCACGTGTCTCCTGAAATTCCTTTCCTTCCTGCCTCACTTGTATCAAAACATCAATTAATATATGTGAGTCTATTTCAGCGTACTGCTTTCACATATAAATTTTAGGAACCGCTATCAGTTTCTCCAAAACCCTTATTGTGAATTGTTTGGGACTGTACTAAACCCAGAGATCACTTCGAGAACAGACTTCTGGCCAATACTTGAATCTTGCTCATGAATCTGTTTATGCCAGCATGCTAATCTTGCACATATTTTGTTCTGTGCTTTAACAGGGCATGTTTTGTGCTATTAAAAGTGATTTTCTTTAAATTTTAATTTCCAGTTGAAGAGAAGGGGAAACTCCTCTCTACCCCTCAAGGTTTTCCAACTGGACAAAGAATTAAATGAGACAGATTAACAGAAGCAAAACCAAAGTTAAACACGTACACACACCCAATAATGAAATTGAGATGTAAAATGACCAAACCGGGAAGTTCTTCTACTTATTGGACAGTAAATCCATGAGGAATTGACAAGACAAATAACTTAGAACTTCAATTAGTGAGGAATTCTAAGCCGAATTTGGGCTGGGATATAAATTGGTAAAATGTAACCAGTTAACACCCGTTCATTTATCCTTTCTGGCTTTAAATTTCACATCACTGGTGGTACTGAGATCCTTACCTCCCTGGACATGGGGGATGTCTTTCACGTGGGAGATGATTTCCTGCTTTCAGGGGGCGGGTCTCCCTGTCCCTGGACAGCCTGTCCATTCTGTAACTTTTATTGAAAACCCTCATTATGCCAAAGTGGCCTGTTTTGGGGCAGTCTGTGCTTGCCCCCTAGACAATCATTCATTGTTAGTATATATAAATCCAGTCGAATTTTTTGTATTGAATGGATGGCCAGTTTAATTGATAAATTCCTTTGTTCTAGAACATTTTATTCGAGAACATTTAGTTACAGGGTTATCAATGCAGACATGAACGTCCTCTGCAAAGCAAGGCTGATCCTTTTTTTTTTTTTTTCCCCCTTCCTTTCTAATCTGCATGGCTTTAATTTTTGATGGCCAGTTATACTGGCTAAGAATTCTAGTTTACCTCTGAGGAGGCAAGAGAAGGTACCATGGCCTTGCTTTTCTGATACTGGGGATAATGATCACTTGCCAGTTTTATATATATAGCTGTAGATTTTTCTTCGATGCTGTTTGTAAAGGCTGAGTCAGGCCTCTTGTGTTCGTAGTTAGCTGAGAATTTTTATCAAGATTGGATGTGGCATCTTTTTTGAAACGCCTTGTCTGATTTTCTATAGATCATAATCTCTTGGGTTCATATGTTGGTTTGTTTTTTGTTGCTGTGGTGGTGCTTGTGGATGGGATTTTTTTTTTAATTTTTGGTTGTGTGGGTCGTAGGTGGTGGGGGGGCTTGGAGAGAGGGGTGAGTGTGTGTGTGTGTGTGTGTGTGTGTTTAAAAGCCAGGCTACCTTTGCATACCTGGCCTAGATATCCTTTGATCCTGATGTATTAACATTTACATGTGGCTGGATTTATATCTTCTAATGCACTACTAAAGACTTTTATATTTTGTCATGCGGGACACTGGTGTGTGGAGTCCTGTGGAACATTTGTTTCCTCTGGTTACCCTGGTGATCTGAACCTCCTAGAATTACTGGGAAAATACACCTTCCTTTCCCGTGTTATGCTAGGGTAAGATAGGAATATCTTCTCCTTAAATATTTGATAGAATTCACCAGTCGTTTGATAGAATGTCTGGTCATTAAATACTTGATACAATGCACCAGTAACTTGATAGTTCCAGTAAAAACTGGTTGGTGTATTCTATCTTAACTATGAATTCGAGTTTTTTGTGGGGTTTTTTTTTTATACTAACCTTGTATTTTTCTTGAGTATTGGTGGTTCGTGTACTCGAAATAATGTGTGCATTTCAAATTGATGCAATATGTTAGCATAAGGACCCTAACATTCCCTGAGACCAGACATGCTACCTTTGGTGATGCTTGTTTGTTGTTGCTGGTGATCCTGTGAGTTCTGACCGCAGACCAATATTGCAACAAAACACCTTTTCATTGTCTTGATCTTTCTCTACTTCTTGCAACTGCAGGAATTTCTTCGGTGTAAGTCGTAATTACTCATCATCCTCATTGCTCAGAAGTGTTGACTGCTTGGAATTTCCCTCAAGGCACAGCATGGGCTGCACCTCTCACATTTTTTTTTTCTTTCCTTTTTATTTTTTACTTCTCCTTCAATCCGGAAAAGTGATACCCTATTTGATTCCTGACTTATTTGCATGTAAGCTACTTCATTTCCAGATTTTTTCTGCTCAGGTTTTACTTCTCCACTTTCTCTCCTGATCACACAATTGAAGTTGGAAAACATTGACTTTAAATCTGGTGGTTTTACATTCTAGAATAACACCTACATTTGTGATTATTTGTACTCAAGATAGGTGTCTACTCAGCTATTGACTATTGTCTACACAAGGGACTAAAACCCCCAGCGGAAGGGCCGCGGCCCCCGCCCCCCCCGGCGGAAGGAAGGGGGCGGAAGGGCTCTCTTGCAGACTCTTGTGTGGGGCCAGTGGTTACGGGTTTGAGAGGAAGGAAGAATCAATAACTTACGGAATGGGGTGCCTGGGTGGCTCAGTCAGTTAAGCAGTCGGACTTTCGCTTAGGTCATGATCTCGCAGTTCGTGGGTTCGAGCCCCGCGTGGGGCTCTGTGCTGACTGCCAGCTCAGAGCCTGGAGCCTGTTTCAGTCTGTGACTCTCTCTCTCTCTCTGACCCTCCCCTGCTCACGCTGTCTCTCTCTCTCTCTCTCCCCTAGAAATAAAAAAAATAAAAAAATAAAAATTTAAGGAAGCTGTGCATGTACCTCATCTGTCTCAAGTCTTAACGGCAGCAACAGTGGGTCCTGATCTAAATAAAGTTCTTATAAGTGCTGATGTGAAAGGCAATCCAAGTTTTTGCTTTTACGTGCCCAAGAAGACGATCAATTTTAGTTGTTTGTAGAATATTTGTGTCAATTGGGTCGGTATAGTGTGTTCTCCAAAGGACTCCACTGCGCATTCCCCTGATGGTGGGGTTTTTGGGTTTTTGGGCTTTTTTGTTTTTTGTTTTTTGTTTTTTTTGCAAACTTACATTTGCATTTTGCAAGGCTGACCTGGCTTGGTCTCATCAGGGGTTTTCAATGATGGTGCTGCATTTCCCAGGTTATTAAAACATTCGTGTTAGTGCGGGGGTAGACTTCCAGGTGACCCCTGACCCCTGAAGCTGGGGCTGGGATACAATGGACATGTTACAAAATGCAGAAAAGCCAAGCGTTCCCTGCAGAGCTCCACTCGATTCTCAGTGTCGCAAGCTGTTGTGAGTTCATGTAGTTTTTCTGCCACGTGAACGTTCGTTTCCTTTGCAAATGATCGTGATGTTTGTATGAAGGCAGAGTTTTATTTTCCATGTTTCCAATTCTTAATTGAAGGCATTGAAAAAGTTAGGAGTTGGGTCCACTTTAGCCTCTTTGCATTGCAAGCCTTGGGCCTTGAGAGAAAGCAGGCAAGAGCTTCTAGAGGCTGGAATTGGGCGGGAAACAGACCCTCCCTGGAGCCTCCAGAAAGAAAGGGCCCATTGCTGACAACTTGACCCCCTCTCTCCCTGCCTGGGTTTGGACTCCAGCACAGAAAGATGACATGTTTTCTCCTAAGCTCTGCAGTCTGTGCTAATTGGTGACCATAACAATGGAAAGCAAAAGGCAGATGAGAAACTTGCTGGCAAGAGTTAACTGTTGGTTTTCTGTAGAGAGTCTGAGTTTTGTAGATTAATTTCATGACCTGGGAAGGAGTCGGGCGGATGCAGAAGGGTGTCAAGGTCAGAAGGAAAGTCTGAAGGACTCCTCTTGGAGACCAGGAGAGAGACTACGGGCTTGACTGTCGGTGCTGAAATTCCCATTTGCTTTTAATGAACTTTGATTTTCTTTGCAACAAACAGACGTTCCGTGATGTACTGTGTCTTCAACCAAACCTGTTAAAAATGCATTTTCACCCAATAATGCACAGACCCGGGCTTTGAATTTTTTTAAGTCTTTATGGGAAGGAAACCTCCGCCATGATCACCCAGTTTTCCCTAAATACAGAACAATGTCTTGGGATATTTTAATACGAGGAATTACATTATGAAGTATTGCACGTGATTCAGGGGAGCAGAAAGGTTTCCATGCCGGAAGTTTTTAATATTCCTTACATCTTAGTGATGGTGTCACTAATCTAGTAAAACGGTACCTTACCATATGGGCAGTGACACTCCGTCAACATTGATTACTGGGATTTAATTATAATGACTGCGGGACTCAATAACTATAATTCGTAATGGTGGCAGCAGGCCTACCAGCTGTGAATTTTCATCTAAAGATTTAGTTTAGAGCAAGATCCTGGAAGTCTATTCCTATTAAAAGCACTTGTATTAGGACTCATTTGACATGTTATAAATGGCAGGTGGTGGTGGATCCTGCCAGGGCAGAATATTAATATTTATAAAAAAAAATCCAAAAAGAAATGGTTATTTTTAAGGTGTTCTCTTTTTTTTGACTCTGAAAACTATTTTCATTCTGTATCTTAAACATTTGAATCGGGTCTGGGTGAGGGTCCACGTAACGTTTATCCTGAGGCACCTTCCTCCCCGGCTGTGAACCTGGGAGATCAGACTGAGTGTTTGCAAAACAAGGTGGTCGGGCAGACGTAGGTTGGACCTTCCCATCCCAAAAGGGACTAAGAAGAATGAATGAAGGTAACGGGTCCTGAGCCAAGGCTCAAACCCAATGGGGCTAATTCCACTCGACCTTAAGGCTGGAGACTCATGCTCTTTGGTGCTGTGCTCTGCTCTCCAGACCTGTGCCTGCCGGAGCTGCAGTGTGAGCAATCAATAAATGCCACCCTGTGCTCTCCCCCCTCCCCTGCTTGGCCGGGCTCCCTGAGCCTCCCTGTGGGAAGAGCAGCTTTGATGACCTCTCAGTCGCCTTCATGGTCAAGCTTCCGCCATCTTGGACAAGAGTCTTGGCCTCTGTTTAGACAGCTGTCGGTCACCTGATCACTTGTTCCCTGGTTCTCTCCCCAACAAGTTTTCCCATCCATTCCCTTTGGTAGGGAGCAGCTGAGAACTTTCCAGATCTTTGAGTTCTGTTTCATTTTTGAGCCATCTTGAAATGATTTGTTCCCCATCTTCTGCTAAGGGTTTCGATGGACACAGGCTGCTCCTTCAGCTGAAGCTCTTTTTGAAACAAGTGTTGACATCCAATGTTGTCACTCAAAAGGTCTACTTTTCCCAACACGCTAGGGCAAGAACTCTGTTTAGCCAAATTCTTGGCCACTTTGTAGCAAGAATCACTTTTCCTCCAGTGTCCACGAACAGGTCCTCGTTTCTGTCTGAGACCTCATCAGAATGGCGTTGGTGTCCGTAATCCTACTATTATCTGCTTATAGCCCCTTAGGGATTCACTCAGAAGGTGGCTCTTTCCCACTCTTCTTCCTTTGAGTCTTCTTTATTTTCTTAAATTTAAAAATTGTTTAAAAATTTTAAATGTCTTTTACTCTGAGAGATAAGAAACAGCGTGAGCAGAGGAGGGTCAGAGAGAGAGAGAGAGAGAGTCACAGAATCTGAGGCAGGCTCCAGGCTCTGAGCTAGCTGTCAACACAGAGCCCGACGTGGGGCTTGGACCCACAAGCTGTGAGATCATGACCTGAGACAAAGTTGGACGCACAAACGACTGAACCACCCAGGCGGCCCTCTTTGAGTCTTCTTTAGATTGACCTTGATATATCCAGTCTTGGCAACATGGGCTCTTTCAAGCATATATCTCTGGATTCTCCCAGCCTCTGTCCATTAACCAATTCCAAAGCTGCTTCCATGATTTTAGGTATTTGTAAGGTTGACACTATAATTCTTGGCACCAATTTATGTCTTCATCCATAAGCTGCTCAGTTTGCTGACCAACATGTCATTGAGTGTTGATGAGCAAAAGCAAAATTGATCACCAATGTCAGGAGCCAGGGGCAATATTTGGGCATTCATCTGCACATGAGGATTAAAACTTAACTATTGAGATATGCACTTAAGTCCAGAAATATTTAACATAACTATAGGAAAAAACATAACTCGTAATTGGCTTAGGGATGTAGTGCACATAGATTTGCTGGGCTTTTTTCCCAAAGCGCAGTGTTAAGGAGTCAGATGCGAGAATCTCCTTACAGAAATGCCTCTTGGTTAGTGGTAACCCTCTCCTATGTGAACCATGCTGGGGGGCGGGGGGGGCGCAGAGATATTGAGTCTGGTAAAATGGGGACCTAGGTATCATCTTTTCAAATAATTTGAGTTGTGGTTATGCGTAGGGTGATTAGATTGTTTTTTCTGGGGGCGGGGGGGGGGGGGGCTGGAATCCTTTCTCCTGCAGGAAATAAGAAGAAGCAGGGTGTCCCCAAGCAGGAAGACCTACTCAGTCACAGTAGGCCACCTCCAGGATGTGGGAGACTTCCTCCTCATCAGATTTTCAGGGAAAAACCTGGACATTGATTTGGCAGATCTGTGCTCTTTACGGTCATTAGATTGTCTGCTGTTGCAATTTGTTCTCAAATGACTTCTCTTTACCTTGAGCTACATGTTAGTAGACAGGCTGTTTCGTCTACCTCTTCTCTTCTCGTTCATTGACTAATTTCCAGTGTCAGATAATTTCTCAACTTCTGTTTCCTTTGTAATCTGTGATTATTCCAAATTTGATCAAACTCTTTTCAACATCTGCCAATCTGTATAGACCATACCTTTGGGCATCTTAATAGTTAAATTCACCCATTTGTGTAGCGTTGCAACCATTTTCAGCCAATTTAGGATAATCAAGTTTACTCTGTAATCTTCTAGCCTTCAAAGGATCAATTCCTTGCTCAAAAAATACACACGTACACACAAGACCTATTTAATCCTCACTGAAAATATTTGAATTACACAGTGGAGAAAAAATCTTCAGGACCATTTCTTGCCCCCGTCCCTTTTTTCTTAAAACATGGGATGTTTAAAGAGAACTGAAATAAATAAATAAACCTATGCACTAAAATGTAGATACAATGAGCTTATGACATTTCCCAGTTTTATCCAATGACCGAGACAGAACTGTGAATGAAAGAACAGCAATCATGGAGTACCTGGGGAAAGGGGAAAAGAGGCAATTCGCTAAAATTAAAACCGTCAGCTTTTAGTTCCCTTGGTTACGGGATGAGATGCTATCAGAACTGTACAAAGTCTTCAAGTCTTCGTGCCTAGAAGAGTCAGGAAAATTATGAAGGAGACTTATTTGCAGCAGATAGAAGCACAGACACCCTGAGCTGTCACGTAGGTAGCCTTACCAAGTAGCAGGAAATGTTTACTTCATTTCCACCCCGTTTCCCTCCACACCTATCGTCTCTCCGCAACCCACTAACACGGGGTCTTGGTGTTCATGTTTGCGTTTCCTTGAAGTGCTTTGACCTCCACAGCAGGACGTTGGATTATCTTCACGAGGTTAATGAAAGAAATTACTTCAAAGCAAACACTCCTACGGTTGCAGCAAACTCTTAACTCAAGAAGGTACTCTCCTTGAGAGTTAGGAGCCTGGTATGTGCAGAGACATCGAGTGCCCTCAGGAACATCCAGTAGCTTAAAATCATGACCTTCCGCAATCTAGAGAAGTCCTTCAGGCATCCATGTGAATCCCAAGAGACCGTGCTCTGTAACTTTACATTATTCTTTTATGCTTTATTCTTAAGTCTACTGTCTGAACATTTTTATTACTCAGGAAATGTGTAAAGAAAAACCTCTTTCAGACTTTCAAAAAAGAAAATCATGACCTTGTTGTGAATTCACTTTTAGTTTATCTCAGTGGAATGACCACGAAGCTGCACACCTACATTTCTAGGCAGGTGTTTTAATTAGTGCTCCAGATTCTTATTTGAGAAACCATTCAGATGCAGGGTTCAGGTTATGTTTTGAAAAGGTGTTTGGGGCATTACATAACGTGTCCAAATACTCTGAAAACATATTTTAAATTAAAAAAAAAATTTTAATGTTTATTTCTGAGAGAGAGCAGGGGAAGGGTCAGGAAGAGAGGGAGACACAGAATGTGAAGCAGCTCCAGGCTCCGAGCTGTCAGCACAGAGCCCGATGTGGGGCTTGAACCCACAAACCATTGAGATCATGACCTGAGTGGAAGTCGGATGCTTAACCCACTGAGCCACCCAAGCCCCCCTGGAAAATACACGTTTAAGTAGAAGTTGACCATCCTGAGAAAAATGTTGTCATACATAGAATGGAATATATTTTAACATGGTTTTAAAAGGAAGCTAATATATGCAGTTAACAAATTGAAATAACATAAAGATGTAACTTATAGATCTATAATATTTACATAAGATAAATCATAAGTTTGAATTTACACATTGCCAAATTGTAAAAAGATAGCCCATTTTCTATGTCAGCAAATTTTCTTGCACAGATGGAATATTAAAATAATTAACGTTATTTGAAATTTACCCAAATTTTAAAATCGTATAAATGTTTACAGATAATTTAAAGAACATAAAATAAGTTACAACTCACTTCATCCTCTGAATCACAAAGTCATTTTTTAAAAGCTAGCTATTGAGTACATGATATCTAAGGTTTAAATTGAATAAGAGGGTATTAATTACCATTCTTAGAAGTCTTTTTTAGGAATATGTAAGTCCAAAAAAGACAGATGTGATGTGGCAAAATAATATGTAAATTTTATAAATGTGAATTTCAGCAAATGAACATTAATTTGCAGAGGAAGCAAAAATTAGGACTAAAGTTGCTAGAATTTTTCTGCTGATACTTTATGATGTTGAAGATCCCAAACTTTTCACATGGGTTAAAGAAACAAACCAATGATCTTTATTGCAATTACACAGTAAGAATTTCTTACATGATTCACTGACTTCTGTTAATTATTTTGACAGTTCATTGTATACGGTTAGAAATACATTTATACCCCGAGGTACGAATTGTTTGCAGCCTTTAGAATTTGTTAATAATGAAGTGCACAACTTAATTGATTTTGCATGCTGGTTTCCATCTTGTTTATTTTGAAAAGCTTTAGAAGTATGGGAAAAAATGGAAAAATTGAAATTATTGAACCTCAACATTGATTGAATATTGCTACTATGTGAGTGGGAGAAATGATATATGTTGCAATAGACGCTTTTAAAGAAAACCTCCCAAGATGTATGCTCTTAAGATCTATTTTGTGGAGGGGCGCCTGGGTGGCTTAGTCGGTTAAGCGTCCGACTTTCACTTAGGTCATGATATCGCGGTTCGTGGGTTCCAGCCCCACGTCGGGCTCTGTGCTGACTGCCAGCTCAGAGCCTGGAGGCTGTTTCAGAGTCTGTGACTCCCTCTCTCTCTGACCCTCCCCTGCTCACGCTGTCTCTCTCTCCTAGAAATAAATTAAAAAAAAAAACATTTAAAAAAAATCTATTTTGTGGAATAGAAAACATCTTCGACCTCACATTGAACTCTACTTGGGAAATAGTGTGTTATTCTAAATCGATTATAGTTTTAACTTCATGGGAATAGTTTTTGTTTGATATAAAGACCAATGAAAATCTGGTGGTTATTTTTGATGGCTTTGTCCAGCTGTAGTAACATCTGGGTGGCTGAGGTGATTGGACACGTTGCTCTGATATGTTCTATGAACATAGTCAAAATCTGGAGCTAAAAATGACTAACAGCCATGTAGAATGTGATGTATATTGTAATCAAATGTGGAATCCAGAAGTAAGTTTGGATAAGGCAGGATTTAGGGAATGAAGTAATTGTTGGAGGCTGATATTTCTGACAGTCAATTGTGGGTAAGATACTAGGAAACCACCATTTAGATCTCATTATATGAACATCACTGCACTCCCTAATTTGTCTTCCAGAGAGAGTTGGTATAAATGTGAGCTGGGAAGAGTGGTGTGTGTGTTAGGAACCAACTCAGACCTTTTGTTGAACTGTAAATTGGGTCATTGGAAATATTTTACATTAGGGAAAATAGCAGACACATCCAGTTGGAGATTTTTACTGGGGTGGGTCTGCTCAAGTATTCCCACAGGAATGAAACTTCCTGTTTGAGGAAAGAATCCTCCTCCTCAAGAAATAATAAAAGAGGGGCACCTGGGTGGCTCAGTTGGCTAAGCATCCGACTTCAGCTCAGGTCATGATCTCACGGTTCGTGGGTCTGAGCCCCGCGTCGGGCTCTGTGCTGACAGCTCAGAGCCTGGAGCCTGTTTCAGATTCTGTGTCTCCCTCTCTCTGACCCTCCCCTGCTCATGCTGTTTCTCTCTCTCTCAGAAATAAAAAAACATTAAAAAAAAAATAATAAAAGCAATGGCAGCTTATTATATACAGTGTTTTCTTGTATACAGTTGCAAACACATTAAATATGCTATATCAGGGGCGCCTGGGTGGCTTAGTCGGTTAAGCGTCCGACTTTTGCTTGGGTCATGATCTCGCGGTTCGTGGGTTCGAGCCCCGCGTCGGGCTCTGTGCTGACTGCCAGCTCGGAGCCTGGAGCCTGTTTCAGAGTCTGTGACTCCCTCTCTCTCTGACCCTCCCCTGCTCACGCTGTCTCTCTCTCTCTCTCCTAGAAATAAATAAAACATTTAAAAAAAAAATGCTATATCAGTATATATCATCCTATATAATATATATATTATATATTATACATAGTATAGTATGTAGTATAGTACATGCTACAGTATATAGTATGTAGCATGGTATATGATATTTTATAAAAACATATTGTATATTTTATATGTATTGTTTATATTTTAAAAACATTATATAAAGTTGCAAATATATATTGTATATATTGAAAATATATACCGTATATAGTTACAAATATACTTAGTAAACATACACATAGAATGTATATATAACATCGACTAGGCTAGACTTACTTACTAGCGGCTAGACTTACTTACTAGCGGCTAGACTTACTTACTAGCGGCTAGCCTTACATACAGTATTACATATTGTATGTGGTATAGTGTATAGTACATAGCATAGGATGTAATACATAGCGTGTAATGTGTATAGCATACAGTACATAGTATGATATATACTATGTACATTTTATTTTCTATAAAAAATGCTCTTGTTGCTAGAATAAGAAATCGTGTCATCTCTTAATGGGTTCGAATAAAATATTAATGCATATATCAACATCTCCATCTATATCACTTGAATGCAATTTACAATATTTCCCATTCTAAATACAAGATTTAGAGTGCAGCATTCAGTTTTTGCCAGAGAATATAATTTTCTGGGATGAAATATTGATTACAGAAGGGAAGCCTATTTTGTCAAGTTTCAATTTGAGATGATGTAATGTGAAAAGTATGACCTTGTATTGAAGAATAAGGAGCTGTAACACGTGAGCGAGGGAAACCTGACATGAACACACAATTCATTGCACATACAGCATCCCTGCCCACATTTTCTGTGGGATCCTCTCCGCTTGTTATAGCTTGTTGTTCAAACAAAACTGTGTGTATTTTTAGAATTGTTTGTTTCTGAAGCCAGGAACCAAGGTGAAATTTCTTGTGTTCATCAGCAATGACCTCAAAAAACCATTGTCCCTTCGTCCCCATAGATTTGTCTTCTGCCATTCCATCCAAATGGGACGTGATGACATATTCTGTAGAAAAGCAAACTTCAGGACTCCCTTAAATGAAATGCAATGGGATGGTTGTGTCTATCACATGTCACTTTATATTAGCTAATTCTTCATGCTGATTTGGGCAGGGCTAGCCATAATCAAAAGGGGGGCAAACGGGGAGAATGCTTTCTTTTAATGTCCACACACATGCTCTTTCCTAGCACGGCCACCTTGGAGCTGAACATACGGCTAATTTGGCCTAAGTTCTGTCTGAATCAGGATTCTTGCAATAGAGCTGCCTCTTCACATCCAGCATTCGTCCAGAACCAGACAGGAGATGTCTTCTCCTTAAAAACAAAAGCAGGGGCAAGGGGGAGGCTAGGTATACTATTTTCAAAACATTCAGTAATTGTCCTTTATTTTTTTAAAATGTTCTTTATTCTGACAGAGAGACAGCATGATCAGGGGAGGGTCAGAGAGTGAGGGAGACACAGAATCTGAAACAGGCTCCAGGCTCCGAGCTGTCAGCACAGAGCCCGACACGGGGCTCGAACCCACCAACCATGAGATCATGACCTCAGCCGAAGTCGGTTGCTCAACTGACTGAGCCACCCAGGCGCCCCAGTAATTGTCCTTTATATTGACCAGCATTGATACCTGTAAATACATAGACGTCTTGACTAGGTTTTTTACGAGTCGGGAAGAATGTTCAGTTCCCTTCTGCCCTTGGAAGTCCATGCACTTATAATCCCATTTGTGCCAAACAATCCAGACCGTATGGGCTTGCATTTCATTTCCATCCTGTGTTCACCTGCCGCTCCATTAGTTACGGACGGTAAATCTACGGACCTGCCTGGAGACAGGGAAGGCATTTCCTGAAGTACTTAAGTTTTCAGTATCTGTACGCATCTTCATAACGGCCAGACCTCGTACTGAATTTATATACTTCCTGATGTCCGGTTGATCAGCTCCTTTTATTTCCCCCGAAGCCTTCTAGCTGCAAAGACTATCCTTTTAGCTACTATTTTGACCGATTCTGTAAGGATTTAAAATTCAGAAGGTCTTGTGTGCCATGAAACAGAAACCAGCTGCCTGCCACCTTTTCAACCGTTTATATGAATAAAATATCTCCTACATCTATAGAACGAACCACTTTTAAATGTGATATTTTATTCGGTGACATTTAATAGAAGAGAAAAAAAATAAACGTTTCATTGATGATGAATCGCAGGGCATGAGGTTGGGGAAATCAGACAGCCTCGCCCAGCTGTGATTGAAACGGCACATCTGATGTTTTCGAAGGGCGCTCCGAGCTTCGCTTGTGATGAAGAATTGGAAAGCAAGCCGAACGCAGACAGCGGGAGGAGATCCTGCCCAGCCTCACCTATTGCCGCGTGTTTCAAGAGACCACAGACCGTCTGCAGGGGCTCCTGCAATAAAAGATTAGGACCAGAACCCTCTCCGGCTTAAGCCTTTGTCGATGCTCTTATGCTTTCTAAACAATGCCCCCTGTGTTGCCTTCTGTACGAGGCAGGTGGGCACATGTTACAGAAATATCTGACTTCCTCCTGGGAACAAAACCACAAAAGTAACTTCGTTATGGTTCCTTTGTGCACCGTAGGAATGGTCTGAAATTATAGGAGTTGAATCCCTTCGACAGTGGTCTTCTGTTCATTTGCATGGACGGGATTTTTCTAAAGACCCTTGTGCTGGGCGTCATAAGCTCGTGGAGAAGCAAGTTCCCACCCAAGAGGTTGGGAGATGTTTTTAGGGTCACTCAGCAAATCTGTGTTCTTTTGTTTCCCACACAGAACCGAGCTTGTCCTTGTGGTAAATTTTGATGACAAATAGAAAAATGGCTGTGTCTGAAATGATGCTCAGCATCCCTCATCAGGGAAACACAAATCAAAACCACACTGAGATACCACCTCACGCCAGTCAGAGTGGCTAAAATGAGCAAATCAGAGAACTCTAGATGCTGGCGAGGATGTGGAGAAACGGGCACCCTCCTACACTGTTGGTGGGAATGTGAACTGGTGCAGCCCCTCTGGAAAACAGTGTGGAGGTTCCTCAAAAAATTAACACTAGAACTCCCCTAGGACCCAGCAATAGCGCTGCTAGGAATTTACCCAAGGGATACAGGAGTGCTGATGCACAGGGCCACGTGTACCCCAATGTTCACAGCGGCACTCTCCACAATAGCCAAAACATGGAAAGAGCCTAAGTGTCCATCCACGGACGAATGGATCAAGAAGATGTGGTTTATCTATACCATGGAATACTACATGGCAATGAGAAAGAATGAAATCTGGCCATCAGGGGGCAAATGGATCAAGAAGATGTGGTTCATCTACACAATGGAATACAAATGGATCAGAAAAATGTGGTTTATCTATGCGATGGAATCCTACATGGCAATGAGAAAGAATGACATCTGGCCACACGTAGCAACATGGATGGACCTTGAGGTTGTTATGCTAAGTGAAAGAAGTCAGGCAGAGAAGGACAGATACCATATGTTTGCACGTATAGGAGGATTAGGAGGAACTTAACTGAGGAACAAGGGGGAGAAGAAGGGGGGAAATGGTGGGGGAGAGGGAGGGAGGCAAACCATGAGAGACTCTTGAATGCTGAGAACAAACTGAGGACTGATGGATGTGGGGGGGAGGGGGGAGATGGGCACGGAGGAGGGCACTTGTGGGGATGAGCACTGGGTGTTACATGGAAACCAACTTGACAATAAACTATTTATTTTAAAAAATAAAAAAAAATGGCTGTGTCTCCTGGCAAAGTACTTAATACAAAGGCTTCCTCTAGCATAGATTTAGTGGTACATCTGACAGAAAAGGGGGCACACCCTCCCTTCCAATTCCTGGGGAGAAAAATGAAAGAAAACTAGTAATTGTTATCAAGCACAAGCCTCTATATTAGACTGGAGAAATTTAAGAAAAACACGGCACAGTTGAACGATATAGAAATTGCAACATGTTTAAGTTTTGGGAAAGAGTCTGAAGACCATAATTATCTTTATTAATAATAATTACCAATTCTCTTCATGTCTCAAGGAAGTTTAAAGAGATTTGCTAAGGCTGTAGAAAGGACTTCAGGTCTCGCATTTCTTACCTCTGGTGACTCAGCCAAGAACTGAAAAGTCAAAAGAGGCTCAATTTTTTTAGAAATCTAGGGTTCAGTGTTTTGACATCTGCACTTAAGTGTCTTCCTCGATTCCCCATCTTGCAGGTACTTCTGAGCGGTTAAAACAAAAGCAAAAGCTATACGATGGCTAAATAATTTGGATGTGTTCCACGAGCTAATATCATTAGCGTGTGATTTATTTCAAAATGTCTTTTTTCTTCAATGTTTATTTTTGGGAGAGAAAGCAGGAGAGGAGCAGAAAGAGAGGATCCCCAGCAGCCTCCACACTGTCAGCACAGAGCCTCATGGAGGGCTCGAACCCACAAACCATACAATCATGACCTGAGCCCAAGTTAGATGCTTAACACACTGAGCTGCCCAGACACCCCTCAAAATGTCCATAAATCTAGAAGCTGGTATGTTCTTGTTGAGCTCTAAATCCCCCAAATACAAGAGACCTTGGGAACTTTTTCATGAAACTACTATTTACCTTCTACATTACAGCGTATTTCAGTTGTTAGCAAATTGATGGATGTGAGAAAATCGCCTGTAGCCAGCATTTCTCGTGAAGAAAACTCGCACGTAACTCTTTCACAAGACGATGAAAACTTCTTAGATACCAAGCAGCTGTTGAGAAGATCTACTCCTGAATTTAGGAACAAGAATCCTACCTTGAGTTAAGAATACAGTCATGCAAAATGAGTAAATCCCAAAGCTCTATATTGAGTAAACAATACAGATAAACAAGTAGATGAAAATCGATGGAAATACAGTAGATCTGTTGTACGCCAAGACTGTGAAACTGCAGACCATGGTATTAACTTCAGGTCTAGAAGTTTTAAATGGTAAAGTGACGAGCCTGTTTGAGTAAACACTATGATAATAAGGATATGTCCCTTGTACAGCTTCACCTGCAGTAGAACAGTATCAATCAACTACATAGTGGGGCACCTAGGTGGCTCAGTCGGTTACGTGTGCCACTCTTGATTTCGGCTCAGGCCATGAGATCACAGTCATGAGATGAAGGCCCACCTCTGGCTCTGCACTGAGAGAGAGCCTGATTAAGATGGTCTGTCTCTCTCTCCTTCTGCCCCTTTCCCCTGTTTGTGCACACTCTAAAATTAAAAAAAAAAAAAAAAAAATTAAAAGTTGCAAATTCCATACCAGGAACAGCAGAAGCTTGACATTCACTGTGTCCCCTGTAGTGAATTATTTGATTTAAACATACTGGTTTTTGACCCTAGAGGATTTCCCTTACATTTATGTCTTCTTACATTTGTATTTCAATGTATACAGTAGGCAACATTATCAGTGTTTAAATCTGTGTGCATTTGCACACAAACACCTCCATGGTATTTCTGGAAGCAGAAGTCTTCTCGTCATTTGTCACCCTTAACGTGGAGTGGACTCAGTGTGCTAGAACATCTCTTCCTGCTATGATGGAGGGACCCTTCTTGCACCAAACAACAATAAAAATGACAAGATATATCAGCCAGCACTTTTTGTGACGTTGCCCAACGGGCACCCAGGATGGTGGCTGTCTAAGAAAAGAAGGAATTCGTGTCGTGAGCCTGGCTTTCTGCCTGAGTAGAAGTCCCACCTGGTGAGCTGATGGTTAAGAAGAACAAGGTGGCTCCTCTGAGTGCAGGGGGTACTTGTCTGAGTTCTAAGCACCTGATCCCAACGTGGGGCTTGAATTCACAGCCTTCAAGATCATGACCTGAGCCAGAGTCAGATGCCTAACCGACTGAGCCACCAAGGTGCCCCTATTTGTAAATATTCTTAAGCATTTAAAAAACTACTTAAGCACTCAAAGGAATAAATATGAATTGAAAAAAGTTAATGTATTTATGACCATCGCATATTTTATGGGGAAGACTATTAAGCAGATTGCAGTGCTGAATTTAAATGCAGTTCTTAAAAAAAACAAAAACAAAAACAAAAAACGTTTCAACTATAAACTTATCTGAAGAATAGCGGGCCCTGCTAGGTTATCCTCAGTGTTTCTTAGCAGGTTAGAATTTATTGATTTGGAAATGAGGCAAGTAGACACCTCATTTTTTTTTCAGTCCCTGTTCTAAATAACAACCTATGACCTCTATCCATTGCTGATATAGAAGAGAAGTAACAGGAACCAATTGGAGGAATTCAGGCGACAAAAATCCCTTTATTTCTGGTTTATATACTTATCTTGGTTAACTTGCTTGTTTTTCTATCTTGTGACTTTGAAAACCTATCTATGCAGACTTTTGGGGAAAGCAGTTTCCTTCCAGGTCTTTCATGAACCATTTTTCGGTCACTTAGTAGTATATATTCTGTAGCGGGGCTGCACATAGCTTCCAGTGTGTGCATGCAGGTTGTACATCCTGGAAGGGATTTTGCCTTCTTCACTTCATTATCAGCAGCCACCAGACACGCTGCCACATGCATCATTGTGTCCTTGCCACGCTTTGCCAAGACTCCATGGACAATGACTAGTCAGTTGCCTCTATTCTCTTTATTAATTCTCTCCTTTAAATATCTTTAAAAATCGTTTATGGGACTGTCTTAAGATGGAAGTTTGGGTGGATAACAAGACACTTGTTTTCCACTCCGAGAATACAGAGCTATCCATGTTCCTTAAATACGTCTCTAGCTGCTCCCCCACAAATCAGTTAGCGTCTTCCTCGCTCTTATCATGTGGTGTGAGATGTTTTGCAGTTCTTCTTGTGATTGCCTCCTTGAATCAAAGCTCATTGATAAGGGGGGGTAGATGGGGCATCTGAGAGAAATTACCAAGAAAAGGAGGGAAATGTGGGTTTCGCTGTCATGGGTGTCCACATATATCAAAATATACAATTATGCACCTTAAGTATGTGCCGTTTAGTGTATTTCGTTATACGTCAACTGACATGTTTCAAAAATTAGGGATCTTGTGAAAATAAGACTACGGGATTTGTCCAAATCTTTTATTTACTTCCATATACCTACTGATTTTCTCATTTTATCAATTATTAAAGAGGGGAACTGAAATCTCTTACTCATTGCATTTCTATGTTTACTTCTAGTATTTACTGTTTTAAAGTTCTATTAGATGTGTAAATATTTAGGAATATTATATCCTCCAGGAATTGAACCCTTTACTATTATGAAGTAAACTTCTTTGTAGTGCTTATAGTGTAAATCTTGTTATAATTTACTTTCTAGTGATGTTCTTTCATGAATAACATAAGAACATTGGTGGGGCACCTAGGTGGCTCAGTCGGTTAAGCCTCTGACTCAATTTTGGCTTAGGTCGTGATCTTACAGTTCATGGGTTTGAGCCCTGCATCAGTCTCTGCACTCAGAGCCTGTTTGGGATTCTTCCCTTCCTTCTCTCTCTCCCTTGACCCCCAACTCATGCTCTCTTGTCTCTCAAAAATAAATAGATAAAAACTTAAAAAGAACATTGTAATAATTTACTTTTATTCCCTATGTGCTGTGTTGTCATGCATTATAATTTTCCATATGTTATAAACCACCAGCATTTTAACTTTTGTTTACATATTCAATTATGTACCAAACATATTAAATAACAGAAAATCTGATGCACTGACCCACATATGTATCATTGTAGTTCTCAGTTGCTTTGATTAGATCCATAGTTCAATCCGGCATAATCTCCCTTTGATGAAATTTCTTGTACAACAGATTTGCCTGTGATGAGTCTTTCAGATTTTTCTATGTCCAAAAAAAAAAAAGTTTTCACTGTGTTTTAAAAGATATTTTTGGTTGGTGAAGATTTCTAGTTTGACACATGTTTTTTGTTTAATTGTTAGTGTTATAAATATTTTTAAAAATTTAATGGCTATTTTTGAGAGACAAAGACAGAGCACAAGTGAGGGAGACCCAGAACCTGAAGCAGGCTCCAGGCTGTGAGCTATCAGCACAGAGCCCGATGCAGGGCTTGAACTTACAAACTGCAAGATCATGACCTGAGCTAAAGTTGGGCGCTTAACTGACTGAGCCATCCACATTCACCTAGTTATAAATAGTTTAGTAAATATTCTGGAATTTTGTTCTGGAACACAATTTTGTTAACGTGAAAACAGTTTGATCTTTTCAGATTTTGTTTTTAAGATTTTTCTAAGTTTTTTTTTTTTTTTTTTTTGAAGATGACAGCCATACTCCGTTCTTGATGTCAGTGTGAGTAAGGGATCCTGAGAGAGTGGCATCTGCAAGGCAGTTTACTGTCTGGTAGAGTGAGGGAGCTCTACCCCAGGATGGAGTCACAGCATGTAGGAAGTCAGTCTCTCATGAGGGCTAATTGGCCATTGGATGTCAGAAAATTCAGTAGCCTAACAGATGCTGGTTGATCTGGAAAGCAAGATGTTTTCTTGATCTATTTAGCAAAAGCAAAACTCAGTATAGTGGGGAATCATACTGTCTCACCCAGTGTCCAGACTCGTGGCAATTCATAGATGCAGAACTTTTTTTAAAGATCTATAATTTTTTTAATGTTTATTTTTGAGCGACAGACCATAAGCGGGGGAGGGGCAGAGAGAGGGAGACAGAATCTGAAGCAGCTCCAGACTCTGAGCTAGCTGTCAGCACAGAGCCAGACACAGGGCTCGAACCCATGAACCATGAGATCATGACCTGAGCCAAAGTCTGACGCTTAACCGACTGAGCCACCCAGGCGTCCCTAAATTCAGAACTTTTTAATGGAGGAGGGGTACGCTTGAGGAAATATCCTAGAATGAATGAATAGGTATGTGGCAGAACTCAAAACTTCTCCTAAGTCTTCTCCAGAGGAACTCGTCATTTTCCTGGATGAACATGCACAAGGTGAAAGTAAAATCTCCAGAGATGTTTAAATACTAGGATATTAAAAAAAATACTAGGATATTCATATATTAGTCATATTTATATACATTAAATGATCTTTTATATTCACCCTTAATATGGCAAGAATGACCTACAGATTTTTATAGTGAAGATTTTTATAGTGAAATGATACAAAGTCACATTCAACGTAAATCTTTATAAGAGATCAGTCTAATAAATTGGTCAGAAATCTAAGGGATAATCAAAAAAAGTGATTGAGATATGTCATTTAATTTGGAAATCTCTATAGTTTGTTTTTTCTTTGGAGAATTCTACACTTAGTTTGTTGTTTGCATTAACTGCCCCTTGAAACAAGAGTGATTTTTTTCCCTGTGATGATTTCACTTTGAGGGAATGAAAATAAAGCTAGAAATTCTCATGCTTCTACCATTTGTCAAAAGTGTGCGTTTTTAAATTAGAAGTCACATAATAGATACACACTGTCATTTTAAATGTTTCTGGGTCTGTGATAATGGTGGGGCATGGGCAGGTATTCCCAATTGGATGGAAGACCCTCTTTTGAAGTGTGTTTGCAAAGGACATCCGTCTGCTTGGAAGATCACATGTGCGTCTCCCTGAACTACTTTTAAGAAAATATCCACTTGCTGGGGCGCCTGAGTGCCTCAGTCGGTTAAGCATCCACCTCTTGATTTCAGCTCAGGTTCATGAGTTTGAGCCCTGCTGCAGGCGCCGCACTATCAGCTTGGGATTCTCTCTGCCCCTTCCCTGCTCTTGCTGTCTCTCAAAATAGATAAAGAAACTTAAAAAAAAAAAAAAGAAAAGAAAAGAAAAGAAAAAATATCTGCTTGTCTGCTGAGGTCTTAATATCAAGAATGTGGACCCTGTGCTCAGTGCACAGAGTTAATTTCAGTGGAGAAAGCATGATGGCCCCTTCATACATCAGCTCCTGTTAGGAGAATGCTTATTTTTATTAGACTTGGGCTCATAAAACCTGGATCAAAATAATAAAAAAAGTTAATGGGGTGGGGGGGAGAGACAAGTTCCCTTAATTAGCCGGGCGATGTATAAATAGGCTACAGGAGCTTTCTATAGTTATTGATGGATAGGTTGGAGTAAACACTTTATTTTTTAAAAGAATTTTTAAATGTTCTTTTTATTTAAAAAATTTTTTTTTTTCTGAGAGAGAAAGCGTGAGCAGGGGAGGGTCAGAGAGAGAGGGAGACACAGAATCTGAAACAGGCTCCAGGCTCTGAGCTAGCTGTCAGCACAGAGCCAGACACAGGGCTTGAACCCATAAACAGTAGATCATGACCTGAGCCGAAGTCCGACGCTTAACTGACTGAGCCACCCAGATGCCCCAGGAGCATGCACTTTAAAGGCTGCTTTAAACCTTTGGGTTTGCTTTTTCCATCTTGAATCTTGAGTTATCTGGAACGGCCCGATATAATCAGAACGCTTTTATAAGAGGAAGGCAGGGTGGTCAAAGAAGACGTAAGGGAACAGACTCACAGGTTTTGGGAATTAGGACCTCTTTGAGGGCCATGGTGCTGCCTACAACCCATGTGATCTAGAAATTCTATGGTATGTATATACCTTCCCCCCCCCCCCCAAAATGCTCACATACATGTACCTGTAGAGAGGTTTAAAAAGAAGTGTTGCAGTGTTTTATGTAAACCCTGTGAAACGGGAGAGCAGTCCGTCCACAGTAGAATGGATTCATAAATTGTGTTCTATCAATCTTCTATCTACCTACTTATCAGTCTTTTATCTATCATCTCCCTGTCTCTCTCCATATGTGGTTTTGTGTGTCATCTTCTTAGTAATGACTCTTGATGAATAGAAATTTTTAATCGTCATCAAATGTCATTTATTAGACTTTTCCTTTATGGTTAGTGCAAGTTGAGTCCTGTTGAAGCCCTTCTTTGCTCATGCGAATCCCAAGAAGGTATTTTGTCATGTTTTCCTCTGTGCGTGTCCACATCCAGAGCCAGAATCAATGAGGAGTTGTTCATTGTGTGTAGATCAAGATTCATTTCCTTCTCTTCGGGAGTCTACTTGAACCAGCTCCACGTGTCAAAAAGACCATTGTTTTCTTCCACGGCTTTGCCATTTCACTTGGATGGGAAACCTTTGTGTGTCTGTTTCAAACTCCCTGTTATTCTATTGATCTGCTTAATCTCTTTTGTGGATAGCACATCGCCTTTTTATAGCACATTCAAGTGGTACAGTGTGATAGGGTAGGCTTGCCACCCTTTTCCTTTCCTACTTCAAGAATATATTCCTTTTCTCAATCACTTGGATAATTGCACAAATTCTAGCATCTCGAGCCAGTATTTTATATACAGTTAATCTATGCATCAACTTGAAGGAACATTGATATTTTTATTGTATTGTGTTTTACAATCCGTGCACACAGCATACATTATTTCTATATTCTTATAACAGTTACCTTAATATTGTATGAATCTATATAGAAATCACGGAATCTTGCACATCTTTTGTTAGAATTATAGGTACCTGTTCAATTCCTTGATATATGGATACTGTATGTTTTATATTTTGTTTGTTCTGGTGTATAGTTAAAATTAATAAAATCTATACATCTGCATTGTATTGAGCAACACCAGTGAACTTATTTATTCCTATCATTGTGTAAAATATTTTGGATTTTTTGCATATACAACTTCACATTTGTGAGTAGTGACAGTTTTATATTTCAGTTTTCACATCTTTCATCCTTTTTGTCTGTCTTTGCACATGTTTCTAAAGGGTTGCATAGAAATATTGACATAAGTCTATCAGGTGTTATTCTCAACTCGAAGAGAAAGTGTTGGATGTCCTGAATGTAGAAACAGAGAGAAGGTTTTAGCCCAAATTACACATACATACAGCATGTAACCACAAAAACGTAGTTGTGCACTGATCTAAGTCTCTATCCTAGGAAGATAGAACATTTTCACCGTCATTTGGTCAAGATACTCTGAGATGTCTTTTCAAAAAATAGCCTTTAAGAATAAACTTTCCTATTTTTCAAGCATATTAATTTTCTCATTGAATTTGATTATTGATGGCTAGGAACTAGCCTTTGGTCAGTATATTCTACATGCTTGCAATTGTTTTAACTTTGTTGAGATTTGCTGTATAGCCAAAACATGGCAAATTTGGTAAGCATTCCACGTATTTTTGACATGAACACATAGTCTCTATTTTTTCAAATGCAATATACTGCATATGTTAACTTGGCCAATTTTGATTCTGTGGTTTGCAAACCTTCTGTACATGAAAACCTTATATTTGGTGTTCCTATTAGTGACAGAAAGGGGTGGATCCTCATTGCTCTGTTTTATTATTTAAAAAAATTTTGAATAGTTTATTGTCAGGTTGGTTTCCACATAACACCCAGTGCTTATCCCCACAAGTGCCTTTCTCCGTGCCCATTTTTTAATGTTTATTTTTGAGAGAGAGACAGAGCATGAGCGAGGGAAGGGCAGAGAGAGAGGGAGACAGAATCCAAAACAGGCTCCAGACTCTGAGCTCTCAGCACAGAGCCCGATGCAGGGCTTGAACTCATGAACCTTGAGATCAGGACCGGAGCCAAAGTCGGATGCTTAACTGAATGAGCCACATAGGCGTCCCTATTTTATTATTATTTCTCTTGGTTTGAGTGATGTGGTTTTATCTCTTTAAGTACCTAGTCATTTCTAATTCAGTGCCAGACATTAAAATATGAATAATTTTAGGTCTCAAATGATTTTTATCTTCATCCAGAAAACAATTTGCATTTGCTGCCAGTAGGTAGCTGGTTAGCACTGCTAATCCCAGATCATCATGATGTATTATATGGGATTCACTGGGGTTTAGCTCTGGTGCCGGCCCGACTCGGGGTAGATTACACTCACTCCTAGGATACAGCATTTAGGGGTCTCAAACCAAAGCATGGGAGATTTATCAGTGCTTATGGGCATTGCACTCAGATTTTTCCCTCTAAATCGATGAGGCTATTGAAAAGTTTTGTCAACTTCTGCAATATTGGGAGACAACCCTAGAAGAAAATCTGCCCTAAATGCCCCTGATATTGGCCCAATAAGCATTGCAACACTTTTTAAAAACATTGTTTTGTCTAACTTTGCCAGTTTTTCCAACAAAGGGCTTGGTCTGAGTTCCCTGGTTTAGAATTCACCGAAGGTGTTCTCGAGTAGTTTTACAATCCAATCCTCTAAATTGCCAGACCTGCTTTCCTCTGATCATTTAGGAATGAACCACAGAGAACAGGATGTAATTAGTTTCCCACAGGTTTCGTCAAGGAACAAAACCAATTACACAATTACAGTGCTCCTTTTGGGGGAGAGTTCTTAGATTGAATGTCTTGCAGACACACAACATCTGAACAATCTTATCACTAATGCTTTGGTGAAATACATGCTCACGTTATGGATCATGCAAGCAATAGAGCTGGTGAATGCCGTTATGCAATTCTTGCTGGTTTTTGTAAAGCCAGTGCAACATAATGCAAATGGCCATAGGATCCTATAAATATATTGTAAGAAATGCCTTTGTTACATGTATCATTACTGGAAAATCACTAAAAAAAATACTTAGTGTAGTTCACGTGAGCTGAGTTTGAGATTAAATAGGGAAATTTGTGCCATCCAGATGGGAAATGTTGCTTAAGAGAACAGGAATTTAAAGAGTGATAATTTATCATGGAATATCAGATGTTTGTAATTAAACATTGATAAAATGTAGAGAAGCATATATAAAACCATAAAATGATTGGTGTCACTATTTTAAGTATGCTGCTACTAATATTCTGGCTTGTGCAGTCTTTCCTCCTTTGAAACTTTTATAGAGTGGACTTTATATTCAAAGAATTGTGTAAACATTTGCTGAAGGGTTTTGTGGTGGTTGAGTACCAGAGACAGATGTTTGGAATACATGGACAATAGTTTAAAGACTTGGTGATAAGAAAGACAATTTGTTAGAGTCTCAAGTTTCCCTGGGAACCAGACAAGAGAACAAGGTTTGAATGTGGGAAGCTAGAAGTCATGGAAAATTGGAAAAGGTGATACATCCTTGTAAAATAGGTGGTAATTTAGCAGCTGCATAAAAGGTGACAGGGTCCCCAGGGGAGAGGCTGTGTTTTGATTAGTTTTTTAATGTTTATTTAGTTTTGAGAGAGAGACTTAGTAAGAGTTGGGGAAAGGCAGAGACAGAGACAGAGACATCCACAATCTGAAGCAGGCTCCAGGCTCTGAGCTGTCAGCCCAGAGCCCGATGTAGGGCTCGATGTGAGATTGTGACCTGAGCCAAGGTCAGATGCTTAGCCGACTGAGCCCCCCAGGCACCCCGAAAGACATGTTTTTAATCAAGAGAGGCTAGAATGAAGCCACGTGGTCTTCTAGACTAGAGCATGGTAAAGAAGCAGCAGAGTTTGTGCTCTTGGGTTTGGAACTTCCAAGCTTGTAATCATGGCTTGGTCTTTATGGTGACCAGGAGCCCACCCAAAATCACTCCAAAAGAACAAGATGCTCCTAATGCTTTTAACACTTAGGAAATTATAAGGGTTTTAGGAGCCCCATGCAGGCACCAGGGTACAGAGCAATACACACATTTTTCTATGCTCTCACTTACCTCTTTCCTGTGGCATGGGCTGCCGTGTACACATGAGGATATTTAGGAACATCTCTGACCTCTACCTACCAGATGCAAGTAGTGTTCGCCCAGCCAAAAATGTGTCTAGTCATTGTTGAATGTTCCCTGGGGTGCAAAGTACCACCGTGTCATCCAACTTCCCATCCCACTGAGAAACACTGATTTATCCCCTAGCCACATCTCTGGGCAGGACCAGTGTAGACCAACCACTGAAGGCTGATACTTTAGACTAACACCCCAATTTCTCTCCCCCAACCCAGCCTTTGGGGTTTGCAAGTCTATCTCCAAGCCCCATCAATGACTCCCACTGGTTTTCTTAAAATCCCACGAGGAGAGCTTGAACTGAGATTGCTCTTATGAAATAAATACATCGAGTTAGTGGACATTTCTCATTCCAGAGTGTGGCCATTCAAATCCACGCCATCTGCAGATGTCAGGCTCATACCTGCGGGAGGTTTTAGGTGTCCAGACCCCTGATTCTGCATGTGAGCCTTGCGTGGAGATTGTAGGCCAGTGGGGCCGGGATCTCACGGTCATGATCTCACGGTCTGTGGGTTTGAGCCCTGCATCAGGCTCTGTGCTGACAGCTCAGAGCCTGGAGCCTGCTTCAGATTCTGTGTGTCCATCTCTCTCTGACCCTTCCCTGCTCTCTCTCTCCCCCCCCCCCGTCAAAAATGAATAAAACATTAATTTTTTAAAAATTACTCAGCATCAAATACACGATGAGAAAGATTAAGCATTTCAATAATCAGGATATGATTGAAACATCTATTTCAAAACCATGATTTGTAAAAATGGAATGTACTTTTATGAAGTTGTTTTCCATAAACTCAGTATTTATTTTTAGCTCCCCGAAGGACAGCTGCAAGATTATGACTGAGAACTTGCAACTTGATGGGTCAGTGTGTTTAAAAAAATATTGTTACTATGGGAATTTGAATTTTGAATGAATTGTGAAAGATTCTGTTTAGCAAATAAAGACAGATGGGTAGAGTGTTTCACATATCAGTTAGCTGAGCCCACTGTATCTTTCTCCATATCCTCTAGGATAGGAGAAATGATACTGTTTGGGGCACAAAGAAGTTCACTTTGCATAAATCCTTGTAAAGAGCTAAATTTTCAGCCTGCATTACTTCACTGGGGAAAGAAAAACAAAACACTATGCACTCTTATCTAGGTTGAGCTATTAGAATGGATGTCACATGGGGCGCCTGAGTGGCTCAGTCGGTTAAGCATCCGACTTCAGCTCAGGTCATGATCTCACGGTTTGTGGGTTCGAGCCCCACATCAGGCTCTGCTGGCGGCTCAGAGCCTGTTTCAGATTCTGTGTCTCCCTCTCTCTCTGCCCCTCCCCACTCATTCTCTGTCTCTCAAAACTGAATAAATGCTAAAAAAAAAAAAAAATTGAAAAAAAAAAAAAGAATGGATGTCACATTAGTTATCCATGTTGATGGGAACATTTTAAGGTATATATTAAAATAGTTTGACCGAGGGCCAGTAGGAATATACGAACTGTATAATCAGATGTAGCAATTCAGTATGGAATCAGTGTGGATGCACGATTTTTACACACAAGATAGTGACTAAAAATGCGTAGTGAAAATATTAAAGAGAGTCCTCTGTCTCTCTGCTCAAGTGATAGTCGTGGCTTCCTCATCACCTTTCCAAGACTTAGGGCCAGAACACCTCAGTCTTCTTTCCTTCTTGCCCTGACAGGGACACATGTCCTCATGGCTAGAATAAGGAAATCAGCTCCCAGCCTCACAGATAGCACTCGCTACTCCCAGAGCCACAGGGATATCTGCAAATGTCCCAGTTTGTGACTGTGTTTGCTCTCCTCTTGTGGATGATGTCGGTGGAGTGCACTGTTATGTTTTATGCACAGTGAAGACAGCATTTTAGTGCTGAGCTTTTGTGATTAGGTGAGGATGATCCATGCCCTTACATCTCCCTTTTGGGGATGTTTGTCATTCAGTGGAATGCCCAGCAGTAACCTTGCATTTCATCAATCCAAATTCCTTCCATTGGGACCACAGTCAGTGTCTCTTTATCTGAGGCCTGGGAATAACCCTGGGTTTCTGTGTGTGTGCCTGGTGTGTGTGTGTGTGTGTGTGTGTGTGTGTGTGTGTATGTAAAAATCAACCACTAAACAAACCAAAAGAGATAAATAGCACATTGGCATTATATGGCAATTTCCTTCAACTCTTTTTTTTTTTTTTAAGTTTGTTTATTTTGAGGGAGTGAGAGAGCACAAGCAAGGGAGAGGCAGAGAGAGAGAGAGAGAGGGAATCCCAAGCAGGGCTCATGCTGTCAGCACAGAGCCTGATATGGAGCTCGGACCCATGAGCAGTGAGATCATGACCTGAGCCGAGACCAAGAGTCAGATGCTCAACCAACTGAGCCACCAAGGTGCCCCTCCTCCATCTCTTAATACCAGATCTTAATGCCCCTAAATGAATCAAGGTATGATTTGCCTTTCTCAACACTTCGCTTTTCTCTTGGATTAGCACTTTTTCCTTGGCTTCAGCACTGACCACATCTTCTAGAAATGGCTTTGCACCCACCCCTTTCCATCTCTAGATATGTAACCAGCTCAGAATGTGTGTCTATAATTTTCCTAGAAGGAGCCCAAAGCCTGGCGTCACATGATTGGTCCGTGAGTGAGTGTCTGAAGTGCTGTCGACCTGCAGCTAGGACCTCTAATAATGAAGTACAACACCCCCCCCAGAAGCCCCCGGAGCTTTCTTGATCAAGTCCTTTGTAGGGACATTGCAGTTGAACACTTTGCATTTTGACAATGGGAGGTAGCCCAAGCTATCAACAGCAAGTTCCCGTTGCTTACAACCAAAACAACCTTCACAAACAGGGCATAGTTTGTAAGAGTCATAGCTGCACAGAGCAGACTCAAACTATGAACTAATTGATCTGAATGAGGAAGGCTGAGGGCCAGTTTTGCTGAGATAAGCCATCATTATTGTTCACCTGTGATACTTTGGGGTGTAATATCCCCAGCTTCTCCCTGTTGAAGCAGGTGCACATGAGGTCATGACAGCAAGCACATGCTCATTTTTTTGCAACCGCGAAGAAGGTGTCACAACAGAAACCCCAGTGTTTGGTGAATGACAGCAGCGGATTTTTTTTTTTTGTCTTCAGTCCAGTCGGTGAAAAAAACCATAGTGTGGTCTCCCAGCACCTTGTTAGAAATGTGGCCTCTCACGTGACAAGGAAATGCCATTTGTAAACCCAGATCCAAAAGCCTAACTAAAATATTAACAAACTGAATTAAAAAATCAAAGTTCACACCATTGCCCAGCGCAAGATTGGTTACATAGAGAAAGCAACATAAACCGTTCGTGTTAACTAAAAACGAGAAACTGGAAACATTTGATTAATCAGTCATTGGATATCTGTTTGGAGATCAATGCACAAATAAATATATTTATATTATATATATATATAGGGAACTGAAGATTAGAAAACCCATTTGCGAAAGAGAATATTTAAAATTGCATTAATAATACTGTTACAATAGCAAACCTTGGTAAGATTATCTGTAGCATAGCTATAACCCCAGTCAAAATCCTCATGTGTAGAAATCAACAAGCAGAGTCTATAATGTATATGGGAATGTAATGATAAAGGATAGTTTAGATATTCTGAATGGAGAATACTTGGAGGGGGGAGGGGCTTACATTTCAGATATTAAGTTTTATTATGTAGTTATAATGGCTTAGACATCGGTATTACACTAAATAAATTTAGAACAGAATAGAGATGTTACATATACCCACTCATGAAGATATTTGCTTTTTTTTTTTTTAATGTTTCTTTATTTCTGAGGGAGAGAGACAGCATGAGCAGGGGAGGATCAGAGAGAGGGGGAGACACAGAATCCAAAGGAGCTCCAGGCTCCGAGCTATCGCACAGAGCCCAACGCGGGGCTCTAACCCACGAACCGCAAGACCATGACCTGAGCCAAAGCCAGACGCCTAACCGACTGAGCCACCCAGGCGCCCCAAGATATTTGCATTTTGATACAACACCTTGACACACACTAGCAGACCTTCTTTTCACTATATGGCTTTTCTCTCTATCTCTCTGGGTCACCTGCATGACTCAGTTGGTTGAGTGTCTGACTCTTGATTTCAGCTCAGGTCATGTTCCCAGGGTTGTGGGATTGAGCCCTGAGCTCAGGTGTCAGGCTCCGCGCTAAGCATGGAGCCTGCTTTGGATTCCGTGTCTCCCTCTCTCTCTGCCCCTCCCCCACTCATGTTCTGTCTCTCTGTCTCTTTCTCTCCAAAAATAAATAAACACTAAAAATTTTTTAAAAGACACCATTGAATGAGTGATGCATGTCATGCAATGGGAGAATATATTTATGGTATCTATAAGGACCATAATATGACATAGTCGCTGATCAAAACACATCATTAAATGAGTGAAAATATGCACCATAGAATGGAAGAGTATCTTCATGGTATCTATAATGTTTCAAAAATACATAAATTGCCCTGAATATGACAGCAGACTCCTATGCAGAGTAATTAAGCATTCTTACAAATCAGTATGAAGAAAGCAGTTCAATATAGTGAGAGGGCAAACAACGTAGAACACTTTATGGAAGAGCATATCCAAAGTCCCAAGTACCATGTAGGAAAATGCAACTTTGTTACTCATGATGGAAATTCAAAATTAAATCAGAATGAGATTATACCGCACACCAACCAGGCTGGCTAGAATGAAATGAAGTCCGGAAACATCAAGTGTTGGAGAAAATTAGAGCCACTGGATTCCTCAAATACTTTTGATGACTCAGCATCTTTGGAAAACTCTCTGATGGTCTCACCCAAAGTTGGAGAGAGAAATCAACTCTGCTCCAACAGTTTCCAAAGATGTACGTTCCTGTAAACAGATGCATGCTCGCAGAAGGCCATAGTTATTTGAAGAATATTTACAGCATCCCTGTAGGTAATTGTTAAAAATTGGAAACACTCCAGATGTCTGTTAACAAGTCAATAGATAAATAAATTGTAGCTCTTTCTGGAAGGGAGTCTTTAAAACAGTGGACATGAGGGGCACCTGGGTGGTTCAGTCGGTTGGGCAGCCAACTTCGGCTCAGGCCATGATCTCATGGTTCATGGGTTTGAGCCCCGCGTAGGGCTCTGTGCTGACAGCTCAGAGCCTGGAGCCTGTTTCAGATTCTGTGTCTCCCTCTCTCTCTGACCCTCCCCTGCTCACGCTATCTCTTTCTCTCTCTCTGAAATAAATAAATTGTTTAATAATTAAAAAAAAAAACAGTAGACGTGTGATCCCACATTTTGTGAGTTCGAGCCCCACGTCGGACTCTGTGCTGACAGCCTGGAGCTGCTTCGGATTCTGTGTCTCCCTCTCTGTCTGCCCCTCCTCTGCTTGCACTCTGTCTCCCCAAAATAAATATTTTTTTTAAAAAAATGCTCCAGGACACCATGGTGCTTTATTTTCATTGATTTGTATAGGCTCACTAGCTAACTGTACATGCCTTTTATTCCAAAACCTTCCTGTGAAAACCACAAGAACAAGAATGAATATATACTAGTGAGGATTATTTGTCGATGTGGTTTTGCATGAAAGCTCTTTACTCAGAATCAAGTTCCTGGAAAAGGATACTGAGCTAAACTTTGAAGACACCGTGCCGATAAGTGGATTACAATCACTACTTCCTGGGATGCCTGACACCCACAGGGGCTGTCTTTTTCTCTGTGGAGAAATGACCTGACATTCCAGAGACGACAAACCCAGGGAACATCTTCAGGAGATCAGACACACTCCTCACGGCTGTTGACTTCCATCAGACAATTGTTGATTCTTTCCTTCCAATTTGATGTCTATTTATCTCTAAGTGGTGACCTAGGATATCTGAATGGAAGTTGTCTTTGAGTTTACTACATAGATGCTTGCTTTGTCCTTGAGATGAAAGGAAGGAATTTGGTGATTTTAGTGTCTATAAGTTCTAAAGCATCCCTTCTTCTCCAGATTTACACACAAACATTTGTACACATGCACGCATATCCAGGCACCGCCGGCCTACTCATACAGATCAGGAAACTCACAGGTAAATGTTTACATGCCTCACACAAAAGAGTGATGTCTATTCATTGGTTAACACTGACCCATCAAATACGAACGTTTGCTCACCGATTCAGTTTCCCTAAGAATTCACAAATGCTTTTCTCTCAATTTCTGGGGATTCTCTTTGCAATCCCATAAATCTGGGAAATTGATGCGATTATTTGAATAACTCTAAACCCTGAATTACATCTTATCTGAACTGTTTAGGTAATTGGATCGTAATAACAAGGAAGAAGAGAGGAGAAAATTGCTTCCATTTTCAACCCTTCCAAATGTTCAGATGCATATCATTAAATTCAGAACTGTCACTCATATCTTTCGAAGAAACCGTGGAAACAGGAAGTGTGTTCCTCTGTACCAATTATGTGCTTTTTTCTCCCGTTACCAACTTGAGCAAATCAAGATGTGGCGATTTCAACTGTGAAGGCGAGTTTACACCAAATCGTCACCCAGCTGTTTCTGTTGCTCTATACTGTATTAATATTAATGAATTCTGATAACCAAAATGATTCTTCTATAACAAACTGACGTTCAATTAATAAGAGAAAAATGACTGTCATTTTTTAGTTGTGCAAGGTCGTACCTACAGTAATTCTGCAGACATCAATCTCATGAATCTTTCAAGCCACCGTGAGAAAGAGGGCGCTGCTAACATATTAACTATTTCCTGAAGGCGTTCCGTCTTCATTAGGTGAGATGAGACTGTAGGATGCTTCCCCGAAAATCCCACAGGCAGCTGTGATCAGTACAGACTGCTCCTTAGTAAGGCAAAAATTCCCATTTGAAAGATGGTATATAATACCAGGGCACCTGGGTGGCTCAGCTCGTTAAGCGTCTGACTCTTGATTTCGGCTCAGGTCATGATCTTACAGTTCGTGAGTTTGAGCCCTATGTCAGCATGGAGACTTCTTGGGATTCTCTCTCTCTGTCCCTCTTCCCCATCTCTCATTAATAAATTAAATAAATGAATAAAACTGTAGGAAGAAAGGACAATATAACACCATGTTTAGAAGAGACATTTAAGGCAATGAAACGTATGGAATTCTTCAAAAATACCTTCTGTAGTTTTTTTTTTTTTCTTTTTAATTCAAATTAGCATCTGGCTAGCACAACTTAACACTGCCTCCTACAACTTCAGATGGAGATTTTGTGAAGTCTTCCAAAACGTGAGAAGCAGGTGGCAGATGGAGGGAGTCATTGGCGATGGTCTCTTTGAGTTCTGGAAACCCATCCAGACACCCCAATACCCAATGTGAGAGGAGGGCCGTGAGGAAGCCGTGGGGTGGAAAGTCTTGAATTCCAGTGAATCAACCAGTCTACACGAAAACCCAAGGCATGGTTTGGATTCCCATCTGGAAGAATAATGAGAACTGTCTGCACGCAGAGCTAGGGCAATGCAATTTCTCCCATATTGTGTCTGCATCAGTTAAATGGGAACAGTTATCGTAAAGTGCAATCCTAACCCTCACGCAAACAAGATGCTATTACTGTCGGGAGGAAGAATGTTTTGGAATGTGCTGTATATCCTCTTTAAAGTAAACACGTGGTCTCGGGTACCATTTCTTAGGAAATCACTGCCTTTAATGTGATTGGGTTTGAAACTATGGATGAAAAAGCATGACAATATATACCTAAGAGAAGTCTCAAATTTTCAGCTTTCTTCTCAAGGTGTGTCACACAAAACACATTTGTAAGGATCCCAGAAATGCCAGCAGCTTTGTACAAAATGAAGAGGGGATAACCCTAAAAATAGATTAATTTTATCTCAGTGTGCCACTGCATAAGGTGCAATGTCAGGTATTATCCAACTATTTAAAATCTCACTGAGCTGTTTATCTTCTGACTTCACGGATTTCTTTCAGGTATGTCTGCTCTCCACCAAATTGAGGGCCATAGAGCAGCTAGACTCTGCAAAGTTCTAAACAACTATTATCAGTGAACTTTCTTTGGGCTGGGGGGAGAGGGATTCAGGCTCAGAATGCAAATTATTCCAAAGAAAATTAAAGTAACATCTAAGACTTTTCTAATCATAATTGTGCTGTTGTCTAATGTGAAGGAAATAAAATTTAAACCTGTAAGATTTTGCAAGAAAGAAACAGTATTACTTACATAGGGCGAGGAGACGCTGGCTGGCCCCCTGCGGCGGTCCAATTTTTTTCCCCCACCCAGTGCTTGAGCATCCATTGATTCCAGCTTCACCAACCTCATTACAAGAGATTAGAAAGACTCTATGTTCATGTGGAAAAACCCTGCAGGAAGATATTTCCATTTCAGAACTTTAGGAGTCCCTAAAGAGAATAATATTCATTCATGATCTATTGGCACTTTGGTAAATACAGAAGCTTCTAAGTCCTTGGAGATGACCTTTCACAGAGATGGTCACGGCTACATGGGACGTCTGTGTATCTTTATAAATGTATCAGACTGCAATATAAAATCCTTACTTCTGTTGCCGTCACACGTATTTTAAGCCACATCAGCTTCTCTCATGAAATCACAGCTTAACACACATTTTAACATGTGCCCTAATACGTCGATAATATGTTATTTGCTTCACAGCCGGTTCGAGCTCCAGGTAATAAAGTTCTCATTACAGCCAATGGTGCTGCTATAGCACAATTACAGTTCCCATACCTTAGCAAAGGGATCTTGGCAATAAATAAACCAGCATAGGGAAGAATGCGTCTCTTTTAGGCTCATTAAAGCTTCATGTCAACATTTCGAGTGAAATCAAACACACACTGGAAAGGGTTCCCTGTCGGTTCCTAGAATCAAGGCTCAAACTGGACCTTTTATTTTATTTTATTTTTTAAATGTTTTATTTATTTCCAGGAGAGACGTACAGCAGTGGAGACACAAGCACACTTTCCTATTTCTAATTGCTGACCCTATTTCCATAAAGAGAATAAGCATGTAATGAGGAGGCCAGGAGATCATGGAATTCCAGTCTGTTTAAGATGGATATTGCAATAACCAGATTGACTACTGACTCCAGACAACTTCTCAGCCTTGATATGTTTTTGATGACCTTGCGGTTGTGAGGCGGTTAACCTGGAAGAAAACATACTGTGTGATTTAGATGCAAGATAAGATGCCTGTAACGGTAGAATGCTATTTACCTCCCTCAAGCCATTCTTGCTGCACTCGTGAAAATGCACTTGTACAAATGTCATAGACCCTACGATGTAATTTGTGTTGTTTGGTCAAGGCTTTAAAGAAAGGCTGTGTTTATTTCAATAGTGTGTCCTCTACCTACGTATCGACATTTCTGGTGATTCTTATTCCCTTCTGTAGGTCTAGACTTCATGTTTTTTCATTGACCTCCAGCAAGTTAGCTTCTCCCAGCTGGATGTACTGATACATTCCTCATTTATCAGAAGATGTCTTTTTTTCCCCACTTTATTTATGAAATTATTTTGAATATAAAATTCTAGATCTAGCTCTTTTCAGCTTTCCTGTTTTTTCTTTATGCTTCATGTCGAATGACTCTCCAAGTTCATTGACCCTTCTATTGTCTGCTGTGATTTCTAGCCAGTAAATCGACTTCCCATAATTTTTGCCACTTCTAGAATATTTTCTTTTCCACAATGCCCCAGCCTCTCCTGAAATCTCCCCATTTTCCACTCACGCTTACGCTTTCCTGGGGCACTTTTATTTGTAAGAATTATCTTAAACTCCTTGTCATAATTCCAAAATACGAGTCACCTATAGATCTTAGAGACCAAATTATTTCATTCAGCGTGGATAAGATGCTCTGATCATTACATACATTGTTTTGGCCTAATATTGTGTCTAAACACATACCAGAAGATTGAAGTGTATGTGTTTGCATGTACACATGCTTGAGAAGGATTCTGCTCTTTTCTTCAGAAACCAAGATGAGTCTGCGATCACATTGAAACTTTCACAAGCTGAGACATTTGTGGGAATAGTTGTCTTTCATTCTTGCAAAAGGCCTTGGGTTGGAAGCACCAGGAATCTAGGACATCTCTTTGTCTTTCTAGCTCTACCTCCGAGCAGTTGATGTGCCCTGCACCTCCTCACAGGCTTTGAAGTGCCCGTTTGCAACAAAAGACAGATAGGACATAAATGACTCAAGCCTAGCCTTTTAAGGATGAAGACATCACAACTGGCTAATATTGGAACACACTTAATAAGGAGATTCATATGCCCCTTAAAGAGTTAAAGATATCCCAACATATACCTGAAAAGCTAGTTAAGACTATGCCGAGGCTCTCTTTAATGAATCATCTTTGTAACAATCAAAATTACTGGTAAAACCAGTCTAGATGCACTATCATAATGTGTCCTTCATAGTTATTCTAGCAATATCCATTTCTACCGGTGCTGTAGCAATAGTTAAACGGCCTTAGTGTCTTATTGAGCCTAGACACTCAATTTTTAATAATTTTCCTGCAGAGAGGCAAACCATGAGAGACTCTTGAATGCTGAGAACAAACTGAGGGCTGATGGGGATGGGGTGGGTGAGAGGGGAAGGGGGGTGATGGGCATGGAGAAAGGCACTTGTTGGGATGAGCTCTGGGTGTTATATAGAAACCAACTTCACAATAAACTATTAAAAAATAATTTTCCTGCAGACATATAAATGTGAGACTATTATATAAACATTCATATTTTGCATTTTTTCCATAAAATCAATTTTTTTTAATCAATACAATGTACATAAAGTGGCTGAAATAATCATTAGTGGGAAACAAAGTCTAAAATAATTCTATTAAAAACAAGTTAAAGTTAGTGGCTAGGTTTCCACCTGAGATTGTAGAATAAACAAAGTAGAAATCGTAAGTCGGTGGCATAGGACTCAAGTATGCGATTTAGAGAACCCACAGGAATGTAACAAGAACAAATTCTTTTCTTGTTCTTTTTTTAAGTTTACTTATTTTAGTAATCTCTATACCCAATGTGGTGCTGGAAGTCACAACCCTGAGAACAAACATTGCAGACTCCTCTGACTGAGCCCACCTGGCATCCCAATGAATTCTTTGTAAAGTCTGTAGAACATTGATGAAATTCTGCCAAATAATGATAAATGGAAAATAGAAAATGCAAGTGTAAAGAAAACATAAGTGTAACTTACACTTATATATATTAATATATAATATATAATATTAACTTACCCTTATATTAATATATATTAATATATAATACACATATACACATATACAAACAGGTGATGCTAATGGCAAGTACCACTAATATTAAAGGATCTGAAATTTTCAATCCATTCAAGATCCTAAAGAATAGAGAACACACACTAAAAACATCAGTACAGCTGTGTAACTTTGTTGCAGAAGTTGGACAAAGACAACAATATGGAAGAGTGTGTGAAGTTGGGCATCTGTGTCTTTGAGGATACGTACCTTTTTCTCGGTGTGTTGAAAGTGTTGATGGGGTTATTGGCAGATAAGGTTATGAAGGTTGACAGATGTGAAGGATGTACGATAAGCTACTCCAGAAGAAGAGATGGGGAATTCACTCTGTTGGTGTCTTCCCAACTTTAAGGGCCACCAGTAAAGTTTGGGGACACATGTCACAAATTTGAGCCTGCCTTTACACATTATCGCCCTGCATTCCTGATAATTCTTGTATAGTACACATATTACAACGTACGTGAATGGTGTTCGTACACGTGAATATGCTGAAGAAGATAGGATAGATTGGCTAATGAAAGGCTTTTAGAGACCATGATCAGAACTGGATTCTAGAAAGAGCATCATGGTGGCCCTGAAGAATATGGAAATTGGATGAGTGAGGTGGACAGTGGTCTCACATTGATGATGTCAGAGTAGGTACAGAGAAGAAAACTGATAAGACACAAGATTGGAAGTATTTGGATCTTCCTTCTAGCACTTACTGACCAATGGAGTCTGCTTAGCCCTGGGAGAAGCCCAAGAATGAGCAATGAAAATGGTAGCAAGAAAACCACCATTTCCTTGGAGAAGTACCTGATCCCACAACCAGAACAGGAAATATGTAACTTCTTGTCATGGCAAAAATACGGACTTATAACCCGATGGCCCACATTGAAGCCATTTGATCAACCAAACTAGTAACGCCTTAGAACCCGAATGATTAAATAAGCATCCATTTGTCCTTGCTGGTATGAATACACGATAGAGAAAAATCAGTGAAAGTGAGAGAATACAGACGTATCTCCTTTACAGAAGAATTGGAAATAATTTATGTAGATAGTGCATCGTCAAGGAGGTGGATTTCTCTTCACCCCTTTACGTGTGAGCCGTGTGGGGACTTCCTTCCAAAAGACGTTGGGCAGAAAGTGGGGGAAAGCATTCGCTTTGTAGTGGAGAATCCTGGCAAACACAGCCTCAAGCCAATTGACCAAAACCAGCATTATTGGTTGGTCACGTCTAGGGTATGTACCTTTGATGTGATGCGATGAAAAGGAATTTTACTTCTGTGGTCTCTCTCGCAACTTTTAACCCTATTCTAATCACGAATAACACATGAGACAAATCCCTACGGAAGGGCATGCTGCAAACACCTGACTCGTATGCCTCACAACTGTCAAGGTCATCAAAAATGTATCAAGTCTGAGAAATTGGAGAAATCCAAAAATACATGACAACTGACTATAATGTGGGGTCCTAGAACTCACATAAAAAAGGGGAGGGCATTACATAGAAACTTTACCAAGGACTAAATATTATATGGACTTTAGTTGAGAATAATGCATCAAAATTGTTTCGTTCATTGTGACAATGTTCTATATGAAGGTAACAGCAGAAACCGGATTTAAGGTAGACAAGCCTATCTGTACTATGTTCATCTCTCTTTCTCTCTCTCTGTCTCTCTCTCTCAAATCTAAAACTATTCTCACTAACAATAATAATAATAATAATGTTTATCTAAAAACAATGGTAGTAAGATAACATGGGTCAATATCACAGAAGCCATAGGAAGAGGGAATTTCAGGAGGGAAGAAGTCACCTTTGAACATCACTGCAGGTAAATTAAGCCAAAAAGTCACAGATTTTACATTTTAGTAAAAGAAAAATCATTAAGGACCACTATGAGACCAGTTAAAAGACATTGAGATTTTTTTAAAGCAGCAGTGTATTACTATAAGATAGATCTTGAAAGCCATTTTTCCTCTGCAAATTGTTATCAATGATATTTAAAAGTTTTATGTAAGTAAGTTCTTTTAGAGAGATCTATTATGGTATATCTGAGTTTGGGGATTTTTCACATGGTTGCTTGTTGAGTTATCTGATTTACCAAAAGTCTAATTTTCCTTTCGAAATCATTCCCCAAAGTTGAGTAATCACGGGGTCAGTAAGATTCCTTTTGTAACAAAAGCTGTTTCTTTATGAATGGCTGTTACTAAACCCGTCTACCAGAATTATTTTAAATCTCATATTCCTTAAGGCTTAGTACTACCCACATCTACTTTTCCATTTGTGTGATGTTATTTAAAGAGATTAGAAAATGTCAGGAGCTGCCAAATTAGGGTCACACATCCAATTCATTACTCAGTTTGCCCGTGGGCAATTAGGTGAGTATGTTAAAGCTGACGTTGGAAGTCAGAGATGACTTAAGTCTGTGTGTTCTGACTGCAGGTAGACGAATTAGCTGAGGGGGTGGGGGGCCTAATGGGGGAAGAGGTGTGAATTGACCCAGGTAGGGTTCCTCATCTGAGCTCCACTCTTACAGACTGTGTGCTCTTTCAGGGACAGTGATGTGCCTGAGCACTGGTTTCTTCACCAGCCCTGAGGGAATAAATACAAATAGATAAAAATATTAAATGGAATACGCTGGTCCTGAAATTGCTGAGTATTAGCATTACTGCTTTTTGTGAGGGGGGGTTAGGTTTATTTATTTGGGCATTTCATAAATATTATACACATAGAATACACTTGAGAGGGAGGTGCCTTGTCCTTGCCTGTCTTGGGTGGGGTAAAGCCACAATGTTTCACGGGGTGCTTGACTGCAGTACGGTGATGATTCTCTCAAAGCATTGTCTTGCTGGCCTCCTCCTTCCCTGGTCCTCTGACTAGAGAGAGGAGCCTTTGGGAGGCTTTATTTTTTTTAAATCAGCTACTATTGCCTTTTCTGGATTGCCTTCTCTGTGCACTTCAGAGTCTTTGTGTGTTCTGTATAATGTCCACTTGTTTTTGTGGCATCTAATGACACAAAATGGAACCCTCCATGTTCTCCATCTTCCTGGAGGCAGGTGTCCTCAGTACATTTTAATGCAAAAAAAAAAAAAAAAAAAAGTCCTTATTGTATTTTTCAGGAGCTTTACTATGAACACGCAGATGATGGAATGCCTACCCATAGACTACTAGGCTTACCGAGACCGTACCGAGCACGTGCTTTGACCCGTGAAGTTAGTGTCACCCCATAGTGTTAGACAGTTTGGCAGCCTGAACCTGGATTCGTTGACGGGAGACCTCCGGGGAATTCTAGCGCAAAGACGGGTACAGACAGACTATAATTACAATCCGGGCAAGATCACAACCTGACTAATGAGACAGTCGTGTAAACAGTAGAAATACTAGAGAAAAGAAAATATAAAAGCCTACATGTGCAGCAGGAAAGTGGAACTTCTAATGATGAAACAGTGTGATTTTATCTAATTATTTTTCCTACAGGCATCTGGGTGGCTGGGTTGAGTGTCTGACTCTTGATTTCAGCTCAGGTTATGATCCCAGGGTTGTGGGATTGAGCCCCACATTGGGCTCAGTGCTGAGTGTGGAGCCTACTTAAGATTCTCTCTCTCTCTTTCTCTCTCCTCTCTCTCCTTCTGCCCCTCTCGCCTTCTTGCACTCTATGTCTCTAAAATAATAAATATAATGATTCTCTCTAAAAAAGACAATGTGAAAAGAAAAGAAACCAACTAAACATGGGAAACAGAGACAAGATCATAGGACTCGGTGGGAACAGGACACTAGAAATTCTGGACAGTAACCCAGACGCAAGGCCAGCAGGGAACACAGCCTTGACACTCTCAGGTAGTACGTGAAATTCTCCAGAAAGGAGAGCGTGTGGCCCTTCTGTCTACAGAATGCTTCCTGACCTCACCTATCAATGTCTAGCAAGTTCTGGATAAGCTTTAGGGTTTTCTTTCTTCCTCAACAGCAGCATAGAAGGGAAGGTGAGGTTGTGAATGCAAAGCAAACTTGGGCTTCAGTATGCTGAGGTCGAAGAGACCAGACTTTGCTCGAGCCTGGCTAACCAGAAAATGACCAGCAACCCAACCCTTCGTTGCTCTGTGTAAAATCCAGGCGATTCCTCTCCTCAAAGACAAAAGGAATAGAAAGAATATAGAAATGAGGTAAAGAAAGAAAACACCTTAGAAAATAAATTATTATAAAAAGAAACACCGTATTTAAATACTGAACCAAGATAATTACACTGCATCCTCCAGGAGTATGAAGTCAGTAAAAGGAATGGAAACACAAATATATGAGGAAAATGTGAGCTGCCTGGAAACATATTTAAAAAGGTAAAGACAGTTGATCCTTAAGCCACGTGTAACTTAACTGCAAGTCCACTTACATGCAGATTTCTTTTGATAAATATGACATAATGCTCTAAATGTATTTTCTCTTCCTTAGGTCTTTTTTTAAAGTTTATTTATTTTGAGAGAGAGAGAGAGAGCGCACAAGCTGGGGAGGGGCAGAGAGAAGGAGAGACAGAATCCCAAGCAGGCTCTGCACCATCAGCATAGAGCCCTATGTGGGGCTTGAACTCACATACTGTGAAATCATGACCTGTGCTGAGGTCAAGAGTCACACTCTTAACTGACTCCACTACCCAGGTGCCCCTAGGCTCTGTTAATCCGTTTTCTTTTCTTCAGCTTACTTTAATTGTAAGAGTACAACATGTAATATGTAGAGCAAACAAAGTGTGTGTTAATCAGCTTTAATAAGTTGTAAGACTTCCGGTCAACAGAAGGCTATTGTCAAGTTTTGGGGGAGTCAAAAGGCGTATGCAGATATCCAACTATGGGGAGGCCAGTGCCCTAATCCACACTGATGAAGGGCCACCTGTATACTAAAGGCATAAGAAACCATCTAGCAACAGAAAACATATTATGAAAAACAGAAGGATGTGAGAAAATTCAGTGAATACAACAAAAGCACATTTGCATCAAGTTGAAGTATTTTAAAAGTAACACGTTTGACTCACATAAAATTTTTAAACATTTCACAGAACAAAGAGAAACTCGAATCTCGATAGTGATTGATACCATATTTCAAGGGATAGCCCATTATTATAGAGATGTGTTTGTCCAATGGTCCCTTAGGTTTTATAAATCATTTTCTATAAAAATTTTAAAAAATAGGTCTATTTTACAAGCCATAGATTGGCTAGAATGAAATAAAGGAGCACATTTTATTCGTATATAATTTTTAGAATGTTTTGTGGAAACCATGAGAGACTCTTGAATGCTGACAAAAACTGAGGACTGATGGAGGTGGGGGGGAGGAGGGATGGGCATGGAAGAAGAAAATTATGGGGATGAGCACTGAGTGTTATGTGGAAACTAATTTGACAATAAACTATTTGTAAAAAAAAAAAAAAAAAATGTTTTGTGGAACAAAGAGTAGCTTCAACTCCTGGCCTGATGATTTATGTCCTATTTCAAGGCATACTCAATTATCACAGTGATCTGTGATATCAGTTGATCACAGAAATCAATGATCAGAGAGTATTTCCCTCTTTCATCCTTCATACTATTTGTTTTATATGTGTTAATGCTGTGGCATTTGGTGCCCAGAGACAAGTAAAGCTCCACAGTGGAATCTATTTTCAGTAATTAGAAAGTGCCATTCTTTCTCTTGTTTGCCAGTGTTTGTTTGAGTTCTTTCACTGAATTAACCTCTCAAAGTGTGTAACAGAAGCTTCTTTCCTTTCTTTTTCTCACATTGTTCTTGTTGGATTTTTGCCCATTCTTTTTTTTTTTCCATTATTTGAGCCTCTTTGGATTTCTTCTGGATATCATTTGTGTGTGTGTGTGACAGTAGATAAAATTGGATACCTTTCACGTGTTGATATGATGAGAATATTGTGTATCTATTTCCCTAATGTGTATAACTGTATATGTATATTTTACTTCATCTTCTATTTTCAACATGCTATTAAATTACTGCTGTGAAGAATGACTAAGAAAACTCTATGTCCTTTGCCTTTTCACACACCTCACCATCTGATTTTTGTTAATTGTATTACTTTCCTAATGGAAGCTAAGTCACATATTTGAACCCTAACATAGCCAAACACATCTAAAACATGCTGCTAATACATAAATAATCATGATCCGCAGCTATTAAGAACAAAAAGAGGAAATCATATTACTTGGATATTTATATACATTTTTGTATAGTTAGCTGAGGATGTTTCCAACCAAAAGATCAAATGTTCCACATGGTTTCTTTCTTTTGCTAATAGTAAAATGGATAGAAGGAGATCGATTAAGAACTATTAAACAAAATGGAACCACATGTCTATGATGTGAGGAATTCTCTGCCTGTCTGGAAGGCTGGAGGTCACAAAAGGCTAAGTTTTTACACAAAGGGCCCTTTGAAGAGACTGAGGATGGGACTCCTACATCACCCGTTTGAAACCAAAGAGTACCTAGAAGAAAACTTAAGAGCATGATCTCATCATGCTCTCAGTAGAAGCCAAAAACAGACAACAAATAATCTTGGAAAGATGTGGTATGAGCCTCAGGGCTAATGGACTCAATCCTTATGACATACACTGGAGACCTATGAAGTTTTCAAGAATTTGGTATCAGTAGAATGCCAGTTTGGACTCAAAGGGACAGAGACTCAGAAAGGAAAGATGGTGGCCCAGAAGGTAGAGCTGAGAACCAGAATGTTATTTCCAGGCCTTGAAACCTAATGGAGTTTGCTTGCTTAGATTCCGAAACTAATCTGGTCCAAGGACTCCGGTATCCTTTCCATTCCCCTCATCCCCACTGATCAAACCAGAGGGTCTATACTCATTATTCTATGCACAGCTCAGCAGTCCATGTTGGGAGCAGATAAACTGTGTTTCTTTTTTCCATTTCATGGGACCACAGACTTGTGAAATTGTGCCTCAGGAAGTATAATATGTAGGAATTTCCTCTATACCTGAACTAGATGATAACATTTGGGAGTTCTGAGCTGATGAGTTATAAAAGAGAGTTTGCACTTTGGAGCTGGTGAAATAGGATAAGACTTCTAAGGGCCTTCAGATGGGGTGAGTGTATTTTCCTTTTGAGAGTGACATGAGTCTTTGGGGCCAGAAGGTAAACTATGGTAGACAGAATTCTAAAGACGCACACACACGATTTGTAGCCCCTAGTTATTCAACCAAACACTAATCTAGAAGCTACTGTACAGATACCTTAATGTTCTAATTACGATATAAATCAACCAGTCTTAGGATAGGGCAATTATCTGTATCACCTTTGTGGACCCAATGTACTATCACATGGGAAGTTGAATGGGAAATAAAAACTAAAACAGTCACTAAGAGAGATGGGTGAAATTCAAAGCACGAGAGAGCCTGGTGCTTTGCTGGTAGCTTTGTAATTCAAGAAAAGAGAGCATAAGTAAAGAAACGCAGCTTCTGAGCTCCTGGGTGGCTCAGTCAGTTAGGCATCTGACTTTGGATTAGGTCACGATCTCACAATTCACAGGTGACCCTAAGAAAAACCCAGCTAAGCCACACTATGTTCGTATATCTGACCCACAGTAACTGCAGGATGATAGATGGGCATATTCACAGATGACAAAATCTTAGTCATTTGGGATGGCAGCAATGTAAAATATTATAATCCTGTAGGAATCATAATATATAATATAATATATAATTTAGTATAGAATGTAATCCTGTAGGGAGCACCTGGGTGGCTCAGTTGGTTGAGTGTCTACTCTTGATTTCCACTCAGGTCATGATCTCACAGTCTTGGGATTGAGCCCCACATTAGGCTCCGAGCCTGCTCAAAATGCTCTCTCTTTCTCTCCCTCCCTCCCTCCATCTCTCTGCCCCTCTCCCCTACTCATGCTCTCTTGCTCTCAAATATATATATTTATTCCTGCAGGAATTTTTTTTTCCAGCAGAGTTCATAGAAACTACAATGCCTAAAATCATAAATATGCTTGCATTTCCCCCCATGTTGACATATCTATATTTGAATGACAGCATGACAATTCGTAAGATGTTTGGACCACATGTGTTCCTTCAATTCTTTCCACGTTTTGTTACACTGTCTTCCAACGTTGAGCATTTCTATGTTGAAAACTGAAGTTGGCCATTGTGCTCTCTCTTCCCATAGGTGATCTGATTACGTACATTTATTCTAAGGATTCTATCTTTGGAATGTATGCAACTTTCAGGAAATATTTCCAGTGTAAGTTTCTACTGAGAATAATATGATTTATCAGTCTGATAAAAATACGTCTTGTTTCTGGGAAATTTTCTCAATATAGTCTTTAAACATTTATGTATGCCATTATTTTATGTATTTTATTTGGGCACACCATGGTGCAGATGTTGGATAAGATCCAGTGGTTTTAGTAAGGAAAGTCACAGAAAAAGAAATAGCGGAGTTTAATTACAAATGCAAAACTGATCAGCATTCCTCTTAATTAGATGGTAATTGAAACAATGAGTACAAATTTTTATTATTTAATCATAATACTCAAGTCTGCTAGAAGCTGGGGAAAACTACCATTCAGATATCTTCATATGCCATGTACATTTTGAAGGAACTGCAGTTGATAAAACTTTTTGAAGAAAATGTAGGAAAAATGCTACCTTAGTTTCAGAAACCTTCAACCCAGCAGTTAGAACACTGGGACTGAGGGGCGCCTGGGTGGCACAGTCCGTTAAGGGTCCAACCTCGGCTCAGGTCATGATCTCATGGTCAGGCTCTGTCACATGCTCAGAGCCTGGAGCCTACTTTGGATTCTGTCTCCGTCTCTCTCTAGCCCTCCCCTCTTCTCAAAAATAAATAAATATTTTTTTAAATGCTGGGATTCAGTATATTGATGATTGCATGGGCAAAAAAATATATACAAAGATACTTAACATTTTTAAACTTTTATTTACTTATTTTTTGACAGAGAGAGAACAGGGGAGGGACAGAGAAAGAGAGAGTGAGAGAGAGAATCCCAAGCAGGCTCCATGCTGTCAGTGCAGAGCCTGGTGTGGGGCTTGAACTCACAAATTGTGAGATCATGACCTGCGCCAAAATCAAAAGTCAGACAGTTAGCCATCTGAGCCACGCAGGTGCCCCTCTATAAAACATTTATATATATATATATATTTCAGATATATTCATTTCAAATATATATTTCAGAAAAGGCTACATTTTCACATTTCAAAATTATTTCTCAATGTTCACATATTATCCATAAATGTTCTTTTGAAGCACTATTTCCTGAGAGGCAATGTTGTATTTTTTTGGTTACTGTTGGGTGAGGGACACAATTCCATCACATGTGCGTAACTGTTCATATATAACTTGTACGTATCTGCACGGTGCCCAGGTTTTCCGGAAGCACTATCTGCAGTGACATGTCTCTACTTATGTTCTAGAAGCTGATAAAGCAATTCACAGGACAAAATGTGTGTCCATGCATATGAAATCACACGGTCAGTTTTAAAGCATTGGTATTTATCAAGAGATTCTTTCTTTGAAGAGTCTTGATGACAAACACTGTGTGCAGACAGCTTTAAAACTGTATTTTTTAGCACACATATTTAGCTAGTACTATTTTCTCCTCATGTAGTTGAAACACGATCCCTTATTTTATTTTGCATTTAAACCGTTCGTTTTGTCTGCTGTTACATGGTCTTGTGAGATTGATGAAGTGTCTAAATGACTAACCATATAAGACACTGAAATAAAGGGGACTTTGGATTATACAAAGATCTGCATTTAATACTCATGTGTTTGTTTTTCCTTTGTGTAATTCTAAAAAGACTTTTTTAAAAATTTTCGAAAATGTTTTTTTTTTTTTTTTTTTTGAGAGAGAAAGACACAGAACACAAGTAGGGGAGGGGCAGAGAGAGAGGGAGACACAGAATCTGAAGCCGGTTCCAGGCTCTGAGCTGTCAGCACAGAGCCTCACGTGGGAATCTAACCCACAAACTGTGAGATCATGACCTGAACTGGAGTCAGACACTCAACAAACTGAACCGTCTAGGTGCCACGTTGAAAAGACTTTTTAGTTTTGTAAATTTATTTCTGGGTCAAGGTATGTGTCATGGGTTGAACTGGATCCCTCCAAAATTTGAAGCCTTAGAATGTAGCCAGAGGTAGCAATGGGATTGTAAAAATTTTTTTTAATGTTTTATTTTATTTTTGAGAGAGAAATAGAGACAGTGTGAACAGGGGAGGGTCAGAGAGAGAAGGAGACACACAATCTGAAACAAGCTCCAGGCCTGATGCGGGGCTCGAACCCATGAACCGTGAGATCATGACCTGAACTGAAGTCGGGTGCTTAACCGACGGAGCCACCCAGGTGTCCCAGCAATGGGATTTTTAAAGATGTGGTTAAAGTAACCTGAGCTCAGTAGGGTGGACCCTGACCTAACAGGGCTGGTGTCCTTATAAGAAGAGATGAGGACACAGACACACTCAGAGAGAATATACTTAATGTGTTAGTTTCCTTTCTTTTTGAAAAAATTCTTTATTGCGTAACAGTTGACAATGTTACTTTAGTTCAGGTGTATAACATAGTGATTCAACAAGTGTGTGCATATGCTGTGCTCACCTCCCCTGTATGTACACTATGCCAGTATCAGTGACCATATTCCTATGCTGTATCTTTTGTTCCCATAAGTTACTTGTTCCATAAGTGGAAGCCTGCGTCTCTGCATCCCCTTCCCTCAATCTCTCTCCCCTCTGGAAACCGCCAGTTTGTTCTCTGTGTTGAGGAGTTTATTTCTGCTTTTTTGTTTGTTTCTTACGTTCCACACATGAGAGAAATCGTATGGTATTTGTCTTTCTCTAGCTGACTTATTTCCCTTAGCATCATACTTTCTAGGTCCTTCCATGTTGTTACAAGTAGCAAGCTTCCTTCCTTTTTTATGGCTATGTAATATTCCATTGTGCGTATACCACATCTTCTTTATCCATACATCTATCCATGAGCACTTGGGCTGCTTTCATAATTTGACTATTGTAAACAATGCTGCTGCAAATCGGGGTGCATGTATCTTTTCAATTTGGTGTTTTCATATTCTTTGGGTAAATGGCCAAAGAAGTAGTGGAGTTACTGGATTATATGGTATTTCTAGTTTTAATTTTTTGAAGAACCTCTATACTGTTCTCCAGAGTAGCCACTCCTGTTTGCATTCCTAACAAACAGTGCGTGTGGGTCCCTTTTGCTCCACGGCCTTGGCAATATGTGCTGTTTCTTGTGTTGACTTTAGCCACTCTGACAGGTGAGAGGTGATCTGTCATCATGGTTTCGATTTGCATCTCCCTGATGTGAGCAGTGTTGAGTATCTTCTCATGTGTCTGCTGGCCATCTGGATGTCTTCTTTAGAAAAATATCTACTCACATTCTCTGCACTTTTTTAATCAGAGTATTTGGTTTTTGGGTATTGAGTTGTATAAATTATACATTTCCATTTGTAGGTTATGTCATTTGCAAGCATCTTGTCCCATTCAGTAGGTTGCCTTTGCCTTTCGCTTTTGTTGATGGTTTCCTCTCAAAATAATCATCTTCGTAGAACTGATACGAATATGTTGGAAATTGACAGTTTTTACTTTTGCTCTTTTAGAACTTACTGAACCGCCCTGGGAAGAATCCCTTTCTCTCCAGGGACAATATTGCATATTTGTATGCTTCTCACATGTACATTCCAAAAGCTCTATTTAATGTTCATTTGGTGGTGTGTCCCAAAGGAACAGCAAGTGAGACGGAAAAACAAAACAAAACAAATAACAAAAAACCTACACACATAAAAATAAAGATCAGAGCACAAATGGGTATTATCTTATGTCTTCTATCTGATTTATTGAATGTAAACATTTTCAGTTATCAGTGTCCTGCATTCTCTGACATGTTTGAAGAAAAGCGATCATTGTCTCTCTACGGATTTTATTGTCACACTAAATCTTCTTGATTCAAGGATAATCGTGAGTAACTTAGAATGATTTTATTTTCACACAAAATCTTGATTCAAGGATAATCATGAAGTGACTTAGAAATCCTGCAACATTCAAACACTTAATATGCTTTCTATTTTTATTGGATGGGAGTGTACTTTGGAAGAAATATTCTGTTATCTCTGAGATTGTTATGTCTGCATCTCGCCAGTGCCCAGTTCTTTTCTCCCTTGGTGGAAATGTTTATACCCACCCTCTCTGTTCCTACACTGCTCACATCTCTTATTCTCATTTATTTGTATCGCAAGACCCTCTTTTTCTTATGACTGAACCCACTGTCTCCTCTTTTCAGAGAATCTTCAACATAGAAGAACAGAACAGAGCTCCCGTTTGAAAAACATCATGTCCTGTGCTAGTAAACTAAAAATTTGGACAAATGTGAATAATACTTCCCGAATCAAAGTTTTGGGGTTATTTTGGGGGAGAGGTTGTTTTGTTTAATGAAATCTTTACTGAGATGATTCAGGACACGCAAAAGATCAGGATTTCACCACTAGAATGTAATGATTTCTAGTTAGTATAACCATAAAACCGAATTCATCTTATATAAATGCCTAAGATACTCTAAATGTTCTTTCTTTTATACGCAGTTTGGTGAAAATCTCCTTCATGAAGAGGTGGCTGCAGAATGAGCCGCAGGCAAATGTTTGTTAAGTGGGTAAGATCAGAAAGGTCAAGAATATATGAAACCTCTCTTTACAGAGAGCAGGCGCTCAAAAGTGAAGGCCGGTGTACTATCGGAAGGTTCCTTGTGTTATAAAGTTTGGGTCACACCCGCCCCCAGACCCCTTGTTCCTTCTCAGGTTCTACTCGATTGCCTGGATAGCTCTGGGTGCTGGGTTGTCCATTCCTGATTGACTCGCCCATTGTATGAGGGCTGATCTATGGTCATATCATTCTTTGTGGTCTTGTGTTTTCTGGTCTTACTAATTTTTAGTTAAGTCTTTAGTCAAATTCCGGAGGGCATCCTGACTGGGAAGTAGCTTGTGTCTGTTCCATTCTTAAGGAAACCTTTCGCCTGAGGGGTTTGCTGTAGTCAGAGCTTACAGCATTGTTCCAATATATGTGTTTTTCCCCACCCAGGTCTTCAGGTCCTAACGTTTCCCTCTCTGCCTGTTTAATCCTTCATTTCCCTATTATACTTGGGTTGCCCACATCTACCAAAAAGTTTTTTCCTTCCACTTCCTTCCTTGAGACCTCCCATCTTGTGAGAAATCCTTTATAACCCACTCATACGCATTCATGTACGCCCTGCTGCTGTTATCCTGATTCTTAAGTGTAAGATTTCCGAAAGGTTTTGTCTGTTGACATTTGGACATTTGACATTTGCTTAGTGAGTGAGACACCTGTTAGCGAATTGATTTTTCTTTTTGGAATCAAGGATCATTTTTCTAAATGTCCATCAGTATTCATGGATTGGGCTGAGACATAGTGGTGAGTGGTTAAGCTGTTTGCCAAAATAATGCAGGGGGTAAAAAAAGGTTTCCTTATATTCCAGAATTAAAATGAAACTCACCGTATAAGCAGACAAGCTAGCTTTTCAGGTTTTGGTCAGTGTTGGCTGCAGAGAAAGAGCTGAGGTATTGCAAGAATGTTTTCAGGAGCCTTCCTCTATTGTGGAAAGAATGCGAAATATTTCGCTCTTGAATAGCACTTTGCTGAAGAGCCAGGGGGAGAGTGTGGTCTGCTTGAAGTGAACATACCTCCACTGTTTTCTCAAGCTGTCCGCTTTCACACAAAACCTAACAGCTTCTCATTTGGTACCATGTGCATTCTTTTTCCTCTGGTATTAAAGGGATATCCCTAAGGTCCTTATCTACACAGTGTGAAAGGTAGCTGTCCATCTAATGTGGTGTGTAAGTCACCTCATCCTAGCTTCGGGGTACTCCATTTGTAAAAAAAGGGAATTCAGAATTCACTTACAAAAAGAGGAGGCACAGCTTAATCGTATTTTGCTGGGAAAGGGTTGGTATCTGCATAATCACCAACAAGGCCAACGTTATCTACCAGCTAATATGATGATAATAATACCATGGCTCTGCCTTTTCCAAATCTGTGCCCACATAAATATTGTTTTGGTAAAGTTGGTGAACCTGAAGAAAAGAAAATTATGACACAATATTTCACATTTATTTTGAATTAATTCCAGTTTGGATTATCTAAAATTTAACATCTGGTGTGCATCTGGTTGGTTGGAAAACAATGCACTGTGGGTAAACAGTCCATATAATTAGTAGAAGCCAAAAACCACCAATATGCAGTTTGATTTCTTTCTTTCATGCACACACAAAACACTGAAACTCTGACCTATCAAAATTTGGTGCCTTCCTAAAATGTATTGGATCCTTTGACCTCAACTTTTCTGGTAACGCTGGTTAAGATGTGTTTAAGTAACAGTGGTTACATTGACTATCAGATATGCAAGCACACAAACTTGTTTTAGGTTAAATATCCTAAGCACCTTCAACTGGTATGATTGTTATAACTTATGAACTTACGACATAAACAGATGTACACATTTCACTGCATAGACATTTCACTGCATTTTGAGGCTATGACGGGGACACAGAGTATTCATTGTGTTTCTGTATGCAATGTATATAGTTGTGTTTCTGAGATTAAATAAGTAAAGTAAGACAAACCAAGTTGTATGTGGATGGGAGGAGGGAGAAAACACGTGGCCATGGGGAACTGAATATTTCCGACGAAGGCGTACACGTGTATGGCCGACTATCTCCAGTCTTTCTCAATTTTCGATAAGATGTGATGCTTTAATATATGTGGAAAGGAAGTACAGAAATATCATCTCTTAGGGGCGCCTGGCTGGCTCACTGAGTATAGGATATGATTCTTAATCTTAGGGTCGTGAGTTCAAGCTTCATGTTGGGCATGGAGCCTACTTAAAATAACAACCAACTTAAAAATATCATCTTTTAAAAAGATATCACTTCCATGAGCAACCAGCACTTGCTTGCATCATAGCAAAGAATGAAGATAACTTGCTAATGGACGTCAGATCATGGAACACGCCTCCGCTCTTCTCTGTGTTCACGCTGCCCATATAATTCAATACTGCCATTTTCACTGCCAATAAATAAATAAAGAGCTTGTACAAAGGTCTATGTTGATGGAAGTGCATGTTCCAAAGCTTCTGTCCTTTGAGTTTCTGTTTGAACCAGAAAGATACCCAGAATGACTTGATTATAACGTGCTTTCCTGTAGCATGCGCTGCACTGGTAACAGTTAGCAGTGGTTTTCCATTCCGGAAAGCCCCTCCACAACACATCTCTGACCCCTTATCTCAAGGAGGAGCCCCTCTCTTCCACAGCTCATTCGACTTCTGTAATACAGATGTCACACTCCATCCTGTGTGAGCTTCCCCATCACCACCTCCTAATCCCACGTTTGCAGATATTTGCTTTGAGCTAAAGGGAGGCAAGGCAGGTAAGAGCCCACGTGCCCTTTGCTGAGATTTGCTTTGACCTGAAGGGGAACAGGGCAGGTAAGACCCCTTGTCCAGGCTGAAACCACACCACAGAGAGAGCTTTCATTTTTCAAGACCCAGAATGGAGAGGCTGAGGCCAACTGGGGTTGCAGGAAGCACTCGTTTCTGTCTCAATAGGTTTAAGAACAAAGTTTGAGTTCATTACTTTCATAGTTAGGGAAACAAAAACATTTGTCAGGTGAAATGTCAGAAGTGGCCCCAAGATAGTCACATAAGCAGAGAGATTGTGAAGAAGAGACGGAAGTGGCTCCTAACACCCAGGAGACAGAGAGATGGCATGGGCATGTGCACCATTCATCAGGGTTTATAGTCTCTGCAGTAATTAATCTTAGACTCAACAGCTATGCAATTAAAAAAAAACCATTCTCTCCGTCTAGCTGATGTTTGGATTGTATATATATTTGTATATCTATATTTATATTTATGTATATTATACATATGTATTTTCTATTTATATTTAATTTATATTTATTGTACATAATATATATTTAAATTTATATTTATTTATATTATATGTGTACTTTATATTTTTCATATATTTTTATATTTATATATGTATTTTATATTAGATATATTTTAATGTATATTTATTTACATTATGTACTTTATTTTATATTATGTATGCTTTGCATTTATGTATATGTATTTTATAATTATATTTATTTTATATTATACATAATATGTTTTTAATTTATATTTATATTATATATGTATTATATTTATTGTATATAACATGTTTTATATTTGTATTTATTTATATTACATATATGTATTTTCTAGGTAATTTGAGGGATTACAAATAAGCATAGAGACAAAATAAACATTCTTTAAAAATTTTTTAATGTTTAATTTATTTTTGAGGAAGAGAGAGAGACAGCATGAGCGGGGAGGGTCAGAGAGAGAGGGAGACACAGAATCTGAAGCAGTGCAGAACCCGATGCAGGGCTTGAACCCACAAACTGTGAGATCATGACCTGAGCTGAAGTCAGACGCTCAACCAACTGAGCCACCCAGACGCCCCGAAATAAACATTCTAAAAACCTCACCATGATGACTGATACATTTTTAGGGAGGGGGGGGTCGTAGTTTTGTTACCATAATACAGCTCTGCTGAATGACAACATTTTAACGAATATGTAGTGATACATTTCTTTCTAGTTAAATATTTAAGATGGGAGTTTTGCAGCATAAAGCTTCTACTCGTGACCCTAATCCCTGCACCCTTCTCTATGGCCTACCTAATAATGCAATTGCAATTAGTAGTTTGCTCTCGTGGTTCTTAATAGCGAATGTTCTGCCATTTATTCAAACGAGAATGTGCAGTCAATTGTAATGTTTGCAAACAGTGAAACAGCTTGCTTATGGCCAGGAAGCATTAAAATGCTAAAATGGTATATTAGATCATTTCCTCTGATATGGACTATAACCTAGCATTTTATATGCATGTGGTCTTCTGTGGATGTAAACTGGAAATAGGTACTGGTGGTTATGTCATGCACAATTAATGGGTGTCATTTTATTTTATTTTTTTAATGTTTAGTTTTGAGAGAGACAGAGCACAAGCAGAGAGGGGCAGAGACAGAGGGAGACACAGAATCTGAAACAGGCTCCAGGCCCTGAGCGGTCAGCACAGAGCCCGACGCGGGGCTCGAACTCACAAGCTATGAGATCATGACCTGAGCCGAAGTTGGACGCTCAACCAACTAGGTGAGCCACCCAGGCACCCCTAATGAGTGTCATTTTAGATGGCAGCCATGCTTAAAAACATGACTCAATGTTAAGAAAATAGTATGTGAGATCATGACCTGAGCCAAAGTCAGATGCTTAAACAACGGAGCCATCCAGGCACCCCTAAGAAAATAGTGTGTGAATCTCTCTTGGTGTAACTTAAAATGATTCATTTTCCATCACCTGTAGAACTCTCAGAAGGCTCTTTCTTTTCCCTTCTGGAACCAGGCAAAAGCATATCCAATAAACTCGTAACATTCTTCTGTAATGTGTGGTTTTCTATAATGATACATAATTCCTCATGCATAAATGTACTTTTTTTTCCCCACAATCTTGGTAACTCTCAAGTCACCTGATACTTTATAACCGCGACAAGAAATAGAGAGTGTAGTAGAAGATAATTTAAAAACAAGGTTGACTTTGTATTTGTTTTTGCTTGTATTAATCAGCTAGAGTCGCCGTAACAAAGCGCCACAGACTGGGCGGCTTAAAGGAGACTTTTCTGTCTCACAGTCCTGGAAGTGGAAATCCCAGATCCAGGCATGGAAGTCTGAGATCCAGGTGGGGCAGCTTTCGTCTGAGGGCTCTCTCCTGGCCGTGTAGACTCCGTGTCCTCACGGGGCCATTTCTCTGGGCATGTCTGTGTCCTTCTGTAAGGAGCCCAGCCCTATGGGACAGGACCCACCCTGAAGTGGCAGTGGTGAGGGCTTCCTCAGGTAGCTTCTAGCGAGGCCCCGGTTCAGGCTGGTGGAAACGTGTCTTCCTAACTCCATCCGCCTTACCACCCAGCAGCGTTTGCATCTTCCTATCTGCAGCCGGTGAGCCTACCTGAGCCACTCAAAGCACGTTCCCCAGGCCCCTTGCTGGGCTTGCAGCCAGAGTGAGCCTCTAAGGAGATTAGATTTCTGTACCCCGGGGATAAACATAAGCCACCCTTCCTCTAGAAAGAGCAGTCGAGTCCCCTAATGGGATGGATCACTAAGAAGAGTAAGTAGGCTCATGTTTCTCTGAGTCGCCATCTGCATAGGATCACCTCTGCGTTTCAAACACGGTGGAGCGAGGTCTACACCATGCCCAGGCCAAGAATCTAACTACAGCCGGAGGTCTGATAGAACATTTTGGAGATCCAGCCACCGAACCCCTTGCCCCCAGGATTCTCCTATAATTCATTTGCCGGCAGCATGCCGAACTGCAAATCTCAGGCTTCAGCAGCTCCCTGGAGCACCACTTCTGTGGATTTGAGTCCGCTACTCACCTTCTCTGCGCCTCACTTTTACCATCTGTAGCATGGAGCAGTCATGAAAAATACCCACTTCAGAGCTGTGATAAGCATTAGTTCACACAATATTTATTAGAAGCATTTAAAATTTAAAAACTATATGTACTTTTAAAAAATACTGTGATATTGGGGCGCCTGGGTAGTTCAGTCGGTCAAGCATCCGACTTCGGAATCAGGTCATGAGCTCATGGTTCAGGAGCTCAAGCCTCACATCAGGCTCTGTGCTGACAGCTCAGAGCCTGGAGCCTGCTTGGGATTCTGTGTCTCCCTCTCTGTCTCAAGCTCTCTCTTTCCAAAATAAATAAATAAACATTAAAAAAAAAAACCTGTGATATCTATATATCCACTGACATTGGTAGCTATTAGGTATTACTCCTTAAGTGGTTTTATTTCTTGTTGTTATTCTTATCCTCACCAATTTCTTTTAATGATATAAAGTTCCTAATGATATTTATAATAAAACTAGGGTATAAATTAAACCCTCAAATATGCTTAAAGAGAAATAATTTAAGCAATGCCTTCATAATAGGATTTATAGAATCTACATGAAAATTTATATTACCATTGAACTCAAGAAATCACTTTATCCTATGATATCCTTATTCTCTGTGTCAAATACTTTTCAGGCTCACTATAACACAGAAAATTGAAGGGATCCCATTCTTTAGCTTCTAGTATAAAGGAGGTGACTCTAATCACTAAATTATATACACAAATTACTATTTTGTGTACAGACTCATGTACCTCATTTACTTACATGTACAAATAACTATTATGGGCAGAAATAGGCCACTGATTTGTTTTTGTTTTGTTTTTTAATTTATTTATTTTGAGAATGAGAGTGACCGGGGCAGGGGCATAGAAAGAGGGAGAGAAAGAATCCCAAGCAAGCTCTGCACCTTCAGGACAGAGCCCCAGACTGGGGCTCAAACTCACAAATGGTGACATCACAACCTGAGCTGAAACCAAGAGCCACACGCTTAACCAATGGAGCCACCCAGGTGCCCCTAGGCTACTGTTTAACTCTAAATAAATGAAATGCTGTGCTATTTAAAATTCTATGTTACATTAAAAATCTTTAAGCATATTATACAAATTATTTTAATGGTGGAGCCTGGATGGCTCAGTCACTCGAATGCCCAAGTCTTGATTTTGGCTCAGGTTATGTATGATCCCAGGGTTGTGAGATCAAGCCCTATGTTGGGCTCCCTACTGAGCATGGAGTCTGCTTAAGATTCCGTCTCTTTTGGGGCACCTGGGTGGCTCAGTCAGTTAAGCGTCCGACTTTGGCTCAGGTCGTGATCTCACAGTCTGTGGGTTCGAGCCCCATGTCAGGCTCTGTGCTGACAGCTCGGAGCCTGGAGCTGCTTCGGATTCTATGTCTCCCTCTCTCTCTGCCCCGCCCCTGCTCATGTTCTCTGTCTCTCTCTCTCTCTCTCAAAAATAAACAAACAATTAAAAAGTTAAAATTTAAAAAAAAAAAAGGTCTGTCTCTCTTCCTCTGCCCCACCCCCTACTCATGCATTAGCTCTCTAAAAAATGTTTTTAGAACGTTATTTTAGTGGAAGAGGAAACCGCAGATGTACCACTGTGTACATCCACACCAAGGAATCCCCAGGGGATTATGCTGAGTGAAAAAAAGTTCACCTAAGCTATATTTTGTATGATTTCACAGAATTGATAGAATTATAGACAAATATAAAGAGCAAATTAGTGACTGCCTGGGGTTAAGAGACAAGGATGGGGGGCTCACGGGTGGCTCAGTCAGTTGAGCCACAGACTCTTGATTTCAGCTCAGGTCATGATCTTGTGGTCATGAGTTCATGCCCCATGTCAAGCTCTATGAGAGCCTGCTTGGGATTCTCTCTTCCCACCCCCTTCTCTGTCAAATAAATAAACTTTAAAACATAAAATTTAAAAAATAATGAAGTCAAATTAAAGAGAATGGAAAGACCACCTGGAAAAATTCAGAGTGAATGGAAATCTAGGAAGAATACTTAGTTTCTCTAATGGTTGTAAAAGAAGATTCATTTAAGTCCTTTTTTTTTTTTTTTTTGACTTTGAATGTGTTCCAGCAACGGCTTGACCTGGTTCCTGGCTCTGAAATACGATATCACAATTCACAAGCAGAGAAAATATGTGCTTCTCTTCAGATTAAATATAATACGTCCTTCCCCCCATATCTTTTCTTTTAGTGGGACAAGTGCTTCCTTGTTCAGTAGCAATGTGATAACCAATTGGAAAAGTCTGTTAGAAATGAATGTACAGGGGCGCCTGGGTGGCTTAGTCGGTTAAGCGTCCGACTTTCGCTTGGGTCATGATCTCGCGGTTCGTGGGTTCGAGCCCCGCGTCGGGCTCTGTGCTGACTGCCAGCTCAGAGACTGGAGCCTGTTTCAGTCTGTGACTCCCTCTCTCTCTGACCCTCCCCTGCTCACGCTGTCTCTCTCTCTCTCCTAGAAATAAATAAAACATTTAAAAAAAAAAGAAAAGAAAAGAAATGAATGTACATTTGCAGAAAGGGGCCAGAGTCAAATATGTATTTGAACTCTACTTTTTAAATCACTTTAAGAGTTTGCAAATTGAAATTTATTCTATAAAAGTGCACTTCTAACCATTTCTCTTCCTTCAAGCTTCCCAGATGTCATCACTCCCTTGGGACTTTGCTTTGTAGCATGTGGCTGTGGCTATGTTTTATTCTGCTCCAAAGCCATCTGATATTTTATTGGTACTGCTTACCTCTTGCTCTTTCTGAAATACAATTCTCACAACTGTACATTTAATTTTCTTTTAGGTCTCATGGAGAAAATTCTATATCAAGTCAACACAATGTCTTATTTTGAAGCCCACGGAGACGAAGCTGAAGCATCTTGCAATTTTGCTGCATATGCAGGTATAAAATTATTCTTGTTGCCTCCGTTAGGCAACCTTTGAAACTTGCTTCTTGGGAAAACTGTACAATTTTTGAAAATATTTTTTAAAAGTTTAGCAAAAAGGGAAAAGAGTATGAACTTGCAAGGTTTTGAGAATAAAATGGAATTTAGTAAGAATGAAGATACTCGATTAAGTTGATAGTTTTAAACCTGTAGATGAGAAGACAAAAGTTATAAATACTCTGTGGACGCAGAGGAGTGGTCTTGCTGTAGTCTCTTATTTTAGACATAAAATTTGAGAATATCACTGGCACTTGCTCCATCTAGAAATGTCATGGTTACTCTAAAGTCAGTGATTTTCTTTCTTTTCTTAAAAAATGTTTATTCATTTATTTTAGAGTGGGGCAGGAGGAGAGAGAGGGGGAAAACCGGGGGAATCCCGGTCAGCACAGAGCCCGCCGCGGGGCTCGATCCCACAAACTGTGAGATCATGACCTGAGCCAAAACCAAGAGTCGGACGCTTAACCGACTGAGCCTGCCAGAGACCCCTGAAGTCACTGATTTTCTTAAAGCATGCAGTAATGATGCTTAATTGATGGAACTGTCTTTCCTTGTTGGAACTGGGTAGCCAGGTCTGCGGCCTTGTTTGGAAATAGGGTTACCGCATACGTCATTAGTTAAGATGAATAAGGTCACGTTGGAGAAGGGTAAGAGCTAACCCACTATGACTGGGCTCCTGATATAAATGGAAAATTTGGAATCAGAGACACTCACACACCCAATTATACCATGGGAAGATGGATTTCTATGGCCCCAAGCCAAGGAGCCACCGGCAATCAGGAGAGAGCCCTGGGGCAGACCCTTCCCAGCACCTCCGCAAGAAGCATTGCCCTATCTACATCTTTTTTTTTTTAATTTTTTTTTTTAAATTTCTGAGAGAGAAAGAGAGAGCGTGCGTGTGGGAGGGTCAGACAGAGAGGGAGACACAGAATCCGAAGCAGGCTCCAGGCTCCGAGCTGTCAGCACAGAGCCTGACACGGGACTCGAACCCATGAACCATGAGATCATGACCTGAGCCAAAGTCGGATGCTCAACTGACTGAGCCACCCAGGCGCCCCTGCCCTATCTACATCTTGACCTTGGAAGCTGGTAACTGTCACAACAGAAATTGTGCAAGGACATCGTGTATCTGAAACTATGCTTTCTGTAACGTTCCTCATGGAGTGTCCCGTCTCTAGCAGTTGAGAAGTTAACCAGCAGTTGAGAAGCAGTGGAATAGACCCACATGCTGACAGACGGGGTCTTTCACACTAAGGCAAGTTTTTTCAATCTCGGCTCTACTGACGTTGGGTTTGGATAATTCTTTGGTGCATCGTAGGCTGTTCGCAGCCTCCCTGACCTCGACCCACTCAGTGCCAATGGCAAACCCTCCTCTCCAGATATAACAACTGGAAAGGTCTCTAGACTTGGCCAAATGTCCTGAGGTGAAACTACTACTAGTCATTTCTCAAAATAGCATCTTTTATTCTTTAATACATTCAAAACTGGTTCTTGGGAGTCTTGTAGAGCAAGGCAACCTCTGATTCCTTAAGCCATCTACATAGCCACCCTTTGTTCTTCATGGCCCAAATTTAGACTGATCAAGGGACCATGTATTTGCCTCATGTGCACATTTTATGTAATGCCTTACTCTATCATATTATAGGTATTATTAAAAGTGTAAGAGTAATCAAAAAGTCAATTGGGCCAACCAACAAATAAGAAAGTAACCATTTCTAAAATATGTATTTTTTAATTTACTTTTTTAACATTTGTTTATTTTTGAGAGACAGAAACAGAGCGAGAGCGGTGCGGGGGCTGGGGGAAGGTGCAGAGAGAGAGGTAGACGCAGAATCTGAAGCTGGCTCCAGGCTCAGAGCTGTCAGCACAGAGCCCAATGCAGGGCTTGAACCCTCAAACTACAAGATCATAACCTGAGCCAAAGTTGGATGCTTAACCGACTGAGCAACTGAGGTGCCCCTAAAGCATGTAATAACTGGCTGATGCATACCTCACCTGCTATCTTAATTAAAGGCTTAAATACCTTACATGATTTTAATTCAGTCAAATTTTTAATTACCTATTACCCAAAGTGACTACATCATGAGCATTTACTTTGCTTGAGAAAATACCAATAACATTGAATTCAGCAGCCAGGACAAAGCAGTGACTAACAGGTTTGTGTGAATCACGACAAAGAGAAGGTCACTTTCGTTTGATGGCCACGTGTGACTTACAGGGTTCACTTCACTGAAGAACTCAGTTTAACATTTCATGAAAGAAGGTTTTCTGCTCCCATGTCGAAGGCATTACTAATGAAGGTGTATAACGGCAACTGGATAATGACTGAAATTTAGAAGCATCACTTTCAGCATCTGTGTTTAATTTAGGTATTCATTAATTAGTGGGTAAGCTGTAATTTTTGGTTTCCATTCATGCTGAAAGTATATGCTGTCTACATAATTATTGATACTTTTGTTCTCCCATCAGCTTCATGAACAGAAAGTCATCCGATAGTGTCCAATTTTCACGTTGTAATGGAGCCTTTGGTCAAGGTTACAGTACTGACAAATACCAGTATCAAAAATGGAAGGAAAAGAAGACCTGTCTGCTTGCACACATGATTTCCCATGCATTGCTTGTAACATTACTTTGGAATGACAAAGAGTTAAAAATTGGTCTTCCAATCTGTTTCTGATTTCCCAACAGTCGGTGAGATTTCTACCAGGGGTAGGAAGGTTTTATCCTATATACTCAAGTATCCCCAAGTTAGAGAGCATCATGTTATATCTTATATCTTTACTATTTCTAATTTTTATGTAGGGATGGTATTCTGTGTGCTGAACTGCGATTGTTCTGTGCCTAAAACACATCATCATTTAAGAAGCTGGTGGTATCAGTATGTTCCCATGATTTTCATTCAGTTGTTAACTCAGGGTTAACAACTTTTAAGATCATGCATATTAGTGAAACAATACATTTTAAACATGATACTCAGGAAATGTGAATTAGTCCAATGATGCTTTAAACCTCATAGACTAGTGGGGACCCTGGGTGGCTCAGTCGACTAAGCATCCGACCTCGGCTCAGGTCATGATCTCACGGTTTGTGAGTTCGAGTCCCGCATTGGGCTCTGTGTTGACTGCTTAGAGCCTAGAGCTGCTTCAGATTCTGTTTCCCCTCTCTCTCTTCCCCTCCCCCACTTGTGCTCACTCACTCTTTCTCTCAAAAACAAATAAACATTAAAAAAAATTAACCCTGATAGGCTAGAAAGTAAGTATTCTCTAAGCAGAATCAATTCTGTAAAAGGTCAGTTTCACGCAAACTGTATTCCTCTTTATATATTGCTGGATATATCAGATGTGAATTCAGTGTATACCTTTCCAGTGAGTTGATTTAGTATAAAAAATCTTTAGATATAGAGGAACCTGGCTGACTCAGTCAGTGGATTATGTGACTCCATACTCGTGAGTTTGAGTCCCACGTTGGGTGGAGAGATCACTTAAGAATAAAATCTTAAAAAAACAAAAACAAACAAACAAAAAAAAACTTAGATATAATCCTAACACTCATGGGAGCAAAAGAAAAATAAGATATTTCCATTTTTTCATGTTTACATCATTTCATTTAGGCCAATGTTCTGATTTATTTTAAGAGCTGGACCTGCACACTTAAAATTTGTTTCCACATTGAAGGCATTAGCTATGTAGGTTTCTACAGTGTGTATGCAGAAGAAATCTCTCAAATATCAGAACTTCAACTCACACCATTTTAAATCTTATTTATGTAAAACTTACGTGAGAAGATGCCTTCTGTCTGGTCTGATGATTAATTTGCAAGGTGAGGAAATGTTTTGTATTGTTAAGCACATTTTCTATTTTACCTGTTAGAAGTTCTGGGAAATGCAAAGTGAGCCCCCGAGGGACAAAATCTGCTCCACTAGAACTTTGACACGAACTTGACCCCAAAGATCACATCCTCACTTTTCTTCCAAACCCAAGTTTTCCAACCAACCTTTGCCAGACTGGCAGCCCCCGTTTCTGTAAGGGGGTCCCCCAGAGGCCAGGCTTCGTCTTCCGTCTGAGGATCTGATCCATGAAAGGAGCTCGATGAAACAAAGGGGGTCTGAATCCTCGGTGGATGGTGTGGTTGTCCGACGGCGAGAGACCATGCTCTTCATTTCGTTTCTACAAATAAAAAGGAGCCACAATACATATGTAGACTACGTGCTGGCTCTCTGGGAGCAAGAGCCCACCTTTAAGGTCATCTGCAGACCCCCTATACGTTTGCCACCCAGCAAGAGTGTTGTTGCTTGGAGCACAGTGGAATGCGTCTGTAGATAATCATAGTGAAACCCTAGGGTTATGTCGGAAACATCCCGCCCTCTGTAAAATCTCCTCTTTTTCACTGAGAACTGCTTGTTATTTTCACAAAGTCCTTGTAACAGCCAGGGGGTCCCCTCGTGATCGCGGTCCAGTGATGACGCATCTCGACCTCTACGTATCAGAAACAAGATGTTCTCCAGCCCAGTGAGCGAAGGAGCCCCGAACACGGCATCAACAAGGGGATGCGCCTGTATAGACTTTGGATGAAGCAGGTCCTACAGCTTCAAATTCTTCTCAGGAGAAAATTGTTCACTTACCCAGGTGGTGGCTTCATGGAGAAAAACCTGTGAGCAGCTGACAAAGTAAAGACATACCTTGGTGTTGCACACGCAGGGCACCGGAGGGTGCATGGGAAACATCTGCATCTTCTGTTCCTTATGGTCTCTTGGCTCCCGTTAGGACGCCAAAATGGTAGGCTCTGAGATGAGGGGAAAGGTGTTCACACAGGGTAAGAACAGAATGGACGTTCAGAAGCACAGGTGGGTGGTGTTTATGGATTAAGCTCATGTGCAACCAGGGAGAAACGCGGATTCCCTTGCAGAGAAGTAACAAGTAGGCTTGGTACCCAGATTCTCACGGGTCACTCAAAGGAGCCACAGAATCCAAAGCATGAGAGAGAACAGAGAACTCTGTAACCCCGGATGCATATATTTCAAAAGTGTGGATGCAATAAGTTCACATTTAATTTACGCTGATCTATCCCAGTGTACTCAGAGAAAAGATGTAGGACACAAAACCATGGCACACAGGGTGAATACAGTATGTTTGCGAAATGAATAAACGTAGTATTTGATGCTGTTGCAGTTCTGTTGAACGTGATCTTCTGAAACTTGTGTAATTCAGACACACTGGTTTTCGCCCTTCCTTTTTGCCTTCATTGATTCATTAGACCATCATTCTTGCACATAGACCAGACGCGGCCTCTTCTGCCCTTAAGATGTCTTTCCAGCCATTGAGAATTGGGATGCAGAGCTTGGCTAGCCGATGCCCCGTGTACCTGGGATAAGTCTGCCTTGTGGCTCTTCTTTCAGTACAAGAAGTGATGTCCCCTCTTTCTGTTACACAGATATTCAACAGATTGTAAGTACCTTCTGCAGGGGGGAAGAAAAGGATTCACTTCATTCCAACTGCTTATATTTAAAATCGAATGCCTTTAGTTTGTCTGCGACTCACTTAAAAATTTCATAGCCTCTCAGATTTAGTCTCTCATGAGAGCTATGTCTTCCTTCTGTTGGGCGTAAAACAGAAAGTGCGTGTATGTGTGTGCACACACGTATTTTGTTTCTCCTTCCAAAGACCTTCCTTACCACCCCTGCACTGAATAAATATGCAGCCGCGTTTGACCGTGCAGGTGTGAGCTCTCTATTTTGAACAAAAGCTACCTAGTATCCCTGCAAACAAACGCACCTCTGTCATGTTGACTCTGCTCACAGGATCTCTGATGGCTGCGTGCTTTTCAGGAATTAATCCTTTTCTTGCTTTCGCAAACCGACACAGCACATTTCAAGTATTTTGGAGACAGGAGAGTGTTTTTATTTTTACCTTTTTTGTTGTTGTTGCAGGGACAGAGTCGAAATGGGAGGCTGCGTGTGAAGTTATTCGTCTGAAGGGTTTAATGAGACTTGCCACATTCACAAAAGCAAGCTTCTGGGAAGCTTTTGTGAGCAATTCTTGACAATTTAATACCAGATCCCGCGCTCCTTTATTTCACTACATAGCTTTGGAAGTCCGATGTGAATTGAGTGCCGGAAGCAATCATAGCAATTAACCAAGTTCTGTGAGATGTTTTATTCTCCTTAGAAAAGAAACGGGACGTTGGGAATGGACCCTCAGGTGGTCACTACTCACCTCTGCCTGCTGCACACTCATCTGGGTGTGCACAGAGTTCAGGGCTGTGTAGGCACTGTTGACCAATCCTTACAGATTTGACATAAATGGCCTACTTTTGACCTAAGTTATGGACTGTCTGGCAAAAATATTAACCATCCCCAAGCCTCCAAAAGTTGTTAACTACACCAGCTTAAATTCCTGGGCTTTGAATGGTAACTTGGTAGCTCCCACAGTTGTTAGGATGAAGAGTTTGTACTGATGGGATTAATTAATAATGCATCAGCGCTTACCTGAGGAGTCTGTAGAAAGATATGCAACTTGTCGATGGGAGGTCCTTCCACGTCTCAGATTAAATGTTTGTAAGAGAGCCAGTTGGTATTTTTAGGCATGCTTAATGAAAATGATAGGAAAATTTGGATTTTTTTCCCTACCTAATATAAACTTATTAGACAGTGCTGACACTGATAGGTACATTTATGGGTGATAGATAGATAATAGATAAATATGATGAATGGACAGATAGATATGATGGATGGATAGATGGATGAATGGATAGATAGATAAATAGATATGATGGGTAGATGGATGGATGGATGGATAGGTAGGTAGGTAGGTAGGTAGGTAGGTAGGTAGATAGATAGAGGGATTACTGGATGGATAGATAGATAAATAGATATGATGGGTGGGTGGATGGATGGATGGATGGATAGGTAGGTAGGTAGATAGATAGATGATAGATATGATGGATGGATAGATGGATGGATGAATGGATAGATAGATAGATAATGATGGATAGATAGATAGGCAGACAGATAGAATGAATGTCTCCAAAATAGAATTTTTTTATTGCTGTTGCAATGAGAAAGCCAATGATTATGGTACAGGTAGAGAAGTGAATGTTTTGCTGAATATTAGTCTACATACCAATCAAGTGAATTCCTTGTGTGTGAGCCCCGATGCAATAAAAGACCCATTATCTCTGAAACCTGGGATCAAGAACACCCATAATCCAAGGCCAACTGAAGAGAAAGAGGGCTTTTATATTTGCATATCTAATATTGGTTTTTTAATCAAGAAATAAACTATAAATAACCATTACAATTTGGCTTTTATTACATCCACAAAACTGTGTTTCTGTTTCTCCCGTGGACACATTTTTTTTCTTTCAAGAGTATTTGCCAAAACGTAACTACTTACTGGATGGTTTCATAAACCTCTTGTATCGTGATAAACAGAAACATTTGCAAGAGAACGTTTAGAGAGGTTCTGCTGAGTTCCAGGCATTGCCAGGGGAAAACCCCAAACCATAGTGCGATGGGTTCTCCGCTCTGCTACTCCAGCGCGCATCAGCACCCGAGGCATAAAAAAGGAGGGGTGAGGTACACGGGCACCCTGTAAGGACATCATTCCTACTGTGGATCTGTTGGGAATCACTGTCCCACATCTTTGGAAAAACGCCGTTTGTACAACCACTCCGTCAGAAATGGTCCCAATAGATAATCTCATAAGCCTTCAGGTCAACTATTTCTATTAGCTTAAGTGAACAACTTACTGGTTGTATTTTAATGTTAAATTAGCTTAATTTGCTTACAAATATAGATGAATTAACTCTAAGTAACCACATAAAATATGAGCATGTATTATCACAGAATTAAAAGGTTGCGGTTGGGAGCATTTAAACATGTTAGAAGTAGATGTCAATGAAACTGTCCTGTACATTCTGTTGCTCTTCCAAGTATCCATTGTTGACGTTCTTTAGTAATTTTTTTTAATGTTTATTTTTTATTATTTGAGAGAGAGATGCAGTGCAAGTTGGGAAGGGGGCAGAGAGTGAGGGACACACAGAATGTGAAGCAGGCTCCAGGCTCTTAGCTGTTACGGGGCTTGAACACACGAACAGTGAGATTATGATCGGAGCCAAAGTCAGACACTCAACCGACTGAGCCTCCCAGGTGCCCCAGAAATTGTTGAGAGGTTTTTTTGTTGTTTAAAACACATCTGTTAAACATTTTGGAATTTTTTAGTATTTTTTATTACAGTCTTTATTTTTGAGAAGGAAAGCTCATGAGTGGGAGAGAGGCAGACAGAGAGACTCCCAAGCAGGCTCTGAACTGTCAGCACAGAGACCAACGCGGGGCTTGATCTCATGACCTGAGCCAAAATCAAGATTCGGATGCTCAACTGACTGAGCCACCCAGCCAACCCCTCTTTACTATTTTTAAAACCACTTTACTGAGGTACAATTGACATACAGAAAGGTCTACATAGTGTATACAAACTGATGAGTTTGGAGTAAGGACATCCCCGTGAAATCGTCTCCTCAATGTATGCCATGAATATTCCCAAAGCCTTTCTCCTGCCCAATTTATTATTAGGTATTATCTTTATTACTACTATTTTGTGATACGAGCAATTAAGACAGGATCTACCATGCTTAGCAAATTTGTTGAAATAAGCCAGACACTCAAGGAGCAGTTCTAAATGACGCTACTTACAGGAATCTAGAATACCCAACCTCAAAGAAGTGGCTGGGGGGACATGGAATCAAGAGGCATCGATTGAAGGGCACAGACTTCCAGTTATGGAACGTGGTCAGGTCCCCGAAGCCTCCTGGGCAGCATAGAGCCTATACTTAACTGTGTCATCTTGTATGCTTAAACATTTACCAGTAATCATTTCTTCTTTGTGATCAGTTTTTTTTCCTGCTGGCAAGAGAAACCGATGAATGTCAGTTCATCGACTGAGGTGGGGGGAACAGTTTATGGCCCGGTATTGAAAAATGATGTCAGGAAGAAGGGTCAGGGAAGACCCTTGAATTAGCGAATGGTGGGAGGTGAGTTTTCAGTGATGAATGGTATGTTCGGACGAGTTCAGGTGCCCTTCCTGGGAGGAAACAAACCTAAGGTGTTTTGCAAAGTATGATAATAATGAATCCAACAATGTAAATGGGGAAGCCTATCTTTCACTGCGGTCTGCGGCCTGAATGAGGACTCCAACCGTGATTTGCTATGTTGTAAAATACTCCACCTACAGTTAATTCTCATCTTTTCCCATAGATTTTTGGTGTTTAATACCTCCTGTTAGCAGAAATACAATTTTTGCTGCCAAACAATTTCTTTTTAGTTGCTTTGCATTAAGCACTCCAAAAATTATTTTATCCTTAAGATATGTTTACCAAAATTTATGGGTTTAATAATATTTTGAAACATAAATATGCATTGTGTTGTAGTCATCATTTTGCTATCACTATTTAATAATTAAATCACTTTTAATTATTAAAGAAGTATACACAGCAACTGTATGGATGTCTTTTCTACCAAAGGCCTACCGTTATTTATTGCAATAAAACAATGTAGAAAGAACTTTTTTTTCCAACATTTTATTTAAATTCCGGCTAGTTAACATACAGTTCAGTATTAGTTTCAGGTGTGGAATTTAGTGATTGCAAAAGAACATTTTATGTTTTTTTTTTTAAATGAGTATTAGTTTCAGGTGTGGAATTTAGTGATTGCAAAAGAACATTTTATGTTTTTTTTTTAAATTTATTTATTCTTGAGAGAGACAGCATGCATGCAAGTATGAGCAGGGGAGGGGCAGAGAGAGAGGGAGAGAGAGCAAGCAGGGAAGGGGCAGAGAGACAGGGAGACAGAGGATCCCAAGCAGGCTCTTTGCTGTCATTGTGAAGCCCAACTCAAGGCTTGAGCTCACAAACTGTGCGATCACGACCTGAGCTGAAATCAGAAGTCAGATGCTTAACTGACTGGGCCATCCAGGTGCCCCAAATGAACATTATGCAATTAAGTATCTTATCGTTACAGCGACTAAAATATGCACAAACACTGTGGCCTGTAATGTTTTTGTTAAGAATTAAGGCGGCACCACTCACTGCTTGTGATCTCACTTGGTGTCAGCCACCTCTCTGAATTCTTTTTTTTTTTCTTTTAATGTTTATTTCTGAGAGAGAGAGAGACAGTGTGAGCAGGGGAGGGTCAGGGAGAGAGGGAGACACAGAATCTGAAGCAGCTCCAGGCTCCGAGCTGTCAGCACAGAGCCCGATGCGGGGCCCGAACCCACGAACCGTGAGATCATGACCTGAGCCTAAGTTGGACGCTTAACCGACTGAACCACCCAGGCGCCCCTAAAGGAAGAATGTTCTTATGTCACAAAGTAATACCCCAGCTCTTCCTAACTTACTGTCATCCCCTGAATAATCCAACCTCTCTTTCACAAAGTCACCATTTTCCTCCCACTTAAGAATATTCAATGAGTGTTAATAATGAAGAAAATCGTAGAGGTAATGATGACTGTGTTATAAACAGGAGTTTCATTTTTAAGTGATAGTTATTTACAAAACATTACTATAGTATTTTTCCCCAGTGGCTTGTCATTCCAGTAAAGACAAGATACTATGTGAAGGAGACTAGCATTATGTTGGTGTTCTGAAAATTGAAATCAGGAAAAAATATGACAGTGTGCCTCTTCGTTTTAAAAAACATTTTTTAAAGTTTATTTATATTTGAGAGACAGAAATCACGAGCGAGGAAGGAGCAGAGAGAGGGGGAGACACAGAACCCAAAGCAGAATCCAGGCTTTGAGCTGTCGGCACAGAGCCTGATGCGGGGCTCGAACTCATAAACCACAAGATCGTGACCTGAGACAAAGTCAGAAGCTTAACCGACTTAGCCACCCAGATGCCCCAAGAGTGTGCCCTTTCTAGAGCTCTAAAGAATCCCTCTGAGCCCTGCGTACCCACCTGCCTGTGGTAATCGGGTTTGTGTTACTATCTGCTGTCAGTGCACCACCCGAATAGTAACACACGTTATCATGTTGCAAACTGATAGGCTATCAATAACTTTCATCTGCCATCCATGCAAATTAACTCTGGTAGGCAGGAAACATAAATACAACGTTTCTTACTGCCTTATGCTGTGCTCACCAATTTTGTAGCAAACTTCTCGTAGTGTTACTTTCCTGAATAGCTACTGCATAAAACTTTCCCTGAAACTCTCTCTGAAGCAAATTCATCACTCTGCCACTTTCCTCATTGATGCATTTCAGCGCTCAGGCATGTTTATTTCACATATGTCTACACATCTTTCAACAGTTTTGAAAGTTGTATTTAAAAATTGATGATATATTTCACTCACACGTTGGCAGATAATTGGAATGTGCTTTTCCCTATAATTTTACCAGCATGGTTAGTACTTAATGTATTTAGTTAATATATTATGTTGACTATCAATGATGATATTTAATTATTTGATCGTGAATGCTAAACTTTATTAATTTTTTTAATGTTTATTTTCGAGAGAGAGATAGACAGCGCCAGCAGGGGAGAGGCAGAGAGAGGAAGACACCGAATCCCAACCAGGCTGCAGGCTCTAAGCTGTTGGCACAGAGCCTAATGTGGGGCTTGAACCTACGAACCATAAGATCATGACCTGAGCTGAAGTCTCTTGACCATTGGGCCACCCGGGCACCCCATTAATGTTTTAATAAAAATATTTGGTACTTATTTCTCTGCTATAATGAATGCTATGCATAAATGCAATAGTCTTTGTGTTTTACAGGTTAAAAAAACCCTCTTTTTTTAGTACAGTTGACACAGAACCTTTTTTTTTCATTAAAAACAAACATTAGAGGAAATAATCTGAATGCAATGTGCTGGTCATATTCTAAGTTGTTTTTTCCTTTTATCCCATCTGTTATTATGAAATCAGCATACCCTTGAGTCAGGCAACATGAAACACATTTTAAAAATAAAAACGAAGAAAAGATAACACCACAAAAGTTCTGTGTGAAATTTGGATTCAAATTTTTATTTAAATTTTATGACTGGAGTTACTAGGAGAGTGGAATTTGAATTGAGTACAAACTGGTAAGTACTATCATTAATACCATAATTAACACATTGCAATATATCAATAAGGGCACATTTTAAAGATTATTTTTACATTCAGCAGATTTGACGTTTAAAAATATAAGTTTTAACTACTGGCATTTAAACTAGTGAGTAAACTAGTAAGTTCATTTTCAGCATTGTTTAGACCATGAAATTTGAAAGAATGTTGGAATAAAACTGTACCATTGTTACTTTGAACATGCACATATGAACACACCCATATCTGTTTATGGAGCTCCATACACTTCAGATGTAGATGGGTCTATTCATAGATAAGTCTGCCAGTGTTATGAGCAATCGGTACTACTAAGTGCACAGATGCTTACAAGGAGATATTTAGAGGGGCCCCTGGGTGACTCAGTTGGTTAAGTGGCCGACTTCAGCTCAGGTCATGATCTTGTGGTCTGTGGGCTCAAGCCCCGCATCGGGCTCTGTGCCAGCAGCTCAGAGCCTGGAGCTGCTTCAGATTCTGTGTCTCCTTCTCTCTCTGCCCCTCCCTCGTTCACTCTCTGTCTCTGTCTCTGTCTCAAAAATAAATAAAGATTTAAAAAAAAAAAACAAGAAGGCACTTTGATTTTTGAATTTGAACAAATAGTGACAAATGTTTACCTTTTGCACTAAGTGCAACGGAGCTCATTTTAGGAGTAGCTCTCTATTTGAGTTGAAATTGGAACTAAGTTCATTTGTGGGGTTTTTTTTTTTTTTTTTTGGAAATTAATCAAAGAGGAATGTTATTTGGAAATTTGAATATGTATTTTAATTTGAATCAGTAAGTCCGCCATTGTAACCTGCAATTCGACCTCTTCATGTCTCAGTGCCTGTTTTAGGAGGTATTTAGTTTTAAAATTTTGAACAAATAAAAATAATGGTTTTACAGAGAATGTTAAATAATAAATGTACCAGTATTTGTTATGCTAGTTCTTTGGGTTTTGGAAGTTGAATTATAATTTGAATTGATGAGTAAAGCATGTAGTATTTGGGATTAGAATTTTTAGATAAATCATTGTTGTTTGAAAATTTGAATAAGTACATCAGAGTTATTTGGGATTTGAATGAATAAGTACGGCAGTGCGTTTTACCAGAGATATTTGAATATTGGAATTTGATTTGAAATATGAGCAAAAAAGTAAACCAATGATATCTGGAATTGGAATTAACATACATAACAATCCTTCTTATGGTCTTATTTATATGTTTGACTTTTAATTTGGAATTCAACTAACGAATGTACCAGTGTTATTTAGAAATGAGAATTTGCTTTGTATTCAAGTTGAATTTAAATCAGTGAGTATACCAGTGTTATTTTAATCTGAGCCTGTAAGTGCACAAGTATGTGTTATAGGATTTATTTAGATGACCAAATTTGAATTGATAAATTTGAGTTAGTAATTAATCACTGTTATTTGCGCTTACAGCTAATAAGTACTAATAAGCATGTGAGTACTTGCTATGGGTATTATTTCCATTTTGAAATTTCAATTGGAAATTTCAGTTGGAAGCTTCAGTCTGTTGTCTGGAATTTAAAATTTATGTTATAATTGAGTTAATAAATACACTGGTGTTAGTTGTAACTAATCATTCAACGTTAGAATACGAATTGAAATTTCAAGTGAATGCATACCATTGTTCATGGGAATTTAGAGGAATACGTGCATATCACAGTGCTGGTTATTAAACTTACTTGAATTTTAAAATTGGTACTGGAATTAGAACCAGTAAGAAAATGAAGTCATTTGGAAGTTCAGCTAATAAGTGCTTTGATTTTTATAAGGTGTTTTTGTTTTCATTGTATTTTTTTCATTTGGGGGAATTTGAATTAGAATTTGAATAACTAGTCCACAATCATTAGCTAATCAAGGAAGTAGTACATTTTGGCAAAATTAAGTGGGAAGCCGCTGTTATTTTGAGTCTGATCTAAGAAGTTAACTGTTCTCTGAACTGTGAATATATATACATATATATCATATAAGTGTGTGTGTGTGTGTGTGTGTGTGTGTGTATTTGGAATTTGAATAATTGTTGTTTTTGGAGAAATTCATATGCTGGAACTTTAAATGAAATCTGAGCAGAGAATTACACCAGTGTTATTTGGTTTGGGGAGGAAAAAAGTGACCGTCTTTGGTACGGGTGCTATTTGGATTTGGGGATTTATTTTTTTATTTTTTGTGTTACTCCATTTGGGATTTTAAATTGAATTTGAGTTGCCAGCAGCATTAAGAAGAATTTAAAATGGCAATGTGTTACCAGGAGATTTTAGGAATGTGGAATTCTAACTGAACTTTAAACTAAATATTGGACTACATCCTACTAACTACACCAGTGTTATTTTAAATATTAGCTATTAAGTTCACCAGTACTTTTAATCGTTTTCCTTTTTATTATTCTCTTTTTGGAATTTTAATTGGGAATTCATTACTGTGTTACTTGGAATTCGAACAGATAAATTTCCCAATACTCCTCTATGCCCATGATTTGGATTTTGGATAGTGAATTGGAAATTGAATTCATAAGGGCGCCAGTGTTACTTACAACATGAACCAGTAATTATGGCTTTGCTTGGAAATCTAGATGTTTGGATATTCCAACCGGAATGTGAACCGAAAAGCAGCGAGGTGGATGCAGATTGAACCACACGCAGGCACCGACGCTTGGGGTCAGATTTATTGAAATTTCTTGAAACAGAAATGGCATTTGACATACATGTTCACCTTGGCGTGTTTGCAAAGTTGCCTCAATGTTGGCACCTATCTATCTAAAACGCACATCAGTGTTATTGGAAATGTGAGGTAGGAAGCGCATTAAGGCTGGTTATCAGTTCTATTTGCATTTTGGAATTGCACTGAGATAGGGATTAATAAGCAAATCTGTCTCATTTGAAACCAGAACTGATGAGTAAACTGGTAGTTTGGAATCTAAATTGGGATGCGTATGTACGGGTTATTTGAAATTCCGATGAATAATTACACCAGTGCTCGTGATTCAGATGCGTAGGTACTGGAACGAAATACGAAGTATTAAAAGCCTGGGTGCTGATGAGGGAGCGTGGGACAAGGTGATCACCAGCTAGCATCTCCACCCCGCCTGCAGGTGAGATCTGTGTGATATCCCTCAGACACTCCCGGCTACCCCAGAACAGAGGAACGGGGGTGAGTCCTTGCCTTGGTGATGTGGGAAACCAAGGCAAATGAAAAACTAAATTCCCTTACTGCCTACAGCCTACTGACAAATCCTTGAGGTGGATAGTGTGACCTTCCTCTAGGAGCTCAGCTGCCTCAATGAGGACACTTTGCTGGGGGCAAAAGAGAACCTCGACTTAACATTGTTCCAACCTCCAGGATCGTGTAAATCTACTTCCTTTATCTCAACTGCCCCAGGACATAGGCTGGCAATAATACCCCAAGATTATATAAGGCTTTATAAGTCACCTTTTCGCTCCAAAGAAGGCTTCAAGGATTCTTCCTTGGCCATCAGCTCTGAACCCCACCATCCACAACCTCCCCCAGAACTCCATCAGGTGCCCCTGGGAATTTGAACACAAGGTCACTGCTTGTCATCACAATTCTTTGACTGGTACATTGGGAACAAGGTAGACTCACAATTCCAAAAGCATTTCTGGAATTCCAAGTAACAAGTGAGCCAGTCGGTTTTTCGTTCTATTTAGATTTTAGAATTTTAAGTGAAGAAGAACTGATATGGACGCCGGTGATTATTATATGAGGTAGTGCAATACTGGATTTGGAAATAGAATTTGAACATGACTGTACATCAGTATTATGTTGAATTTGAGCTAATAAGTGCAGCAGTGCGTGTTATCGCAGATACTAGATTTTAGAATTTCATTGGAAATAGAAACTAATAATTACAGCAGTGTTATTTGAAATTAGAACTAATAAGAGTTCTGGTGCTTGGTACAAATGTAAATGAATAGGACCACAGGCACTATCTGCAATTTAAGTGAGTAAATACATTTTCTAGTTGGAAATTAGAGTCAGAATATAAGTTAATAAGCACAACAGCTTGACTTGAAGTTGAAATCATCTAAGTACCACTATTCTCACTGTTATTTGGATTCTGAAATTTGAAGTACAATTTGGAATAATAACTAGTGTTATTTGAAATATTTAATTACCATTAGAATTTGATCCAGTAAGTACCCGGTGTTATTTAGAATTTGAGTGAATAAACGTGTTGGTGCTTGCTAATTGGGTTATTCAGGTTTTGAAAAGTGAATAGAAATTTGAAATCAGTATTCTGATTTTACTTGGAATTTGAACAAATTCGTCCAGTAACACTGGCTTTTAGATCTGTTTGTGATATGGACCTTGATTCAAAATTGTAGGTGTATGTGCATAATGTTATCGGGAATCTGAATGAAAACTACACTTTCGCATGGTATGGGGGACATTTTCGTTTCGTGTGATAATTCCCAAGTGTACCGGCTGCCTGCAGAATTTGTACCTACCTTAATTATGCTTATTTCTTTAGAACATCAACTCTCCCAGAGCACGCATTGAACTCTTTCTGTCAATTGGCTTCTTTTGGACTGATAGGTGTCTAAATATTGACATGATATTACAAACCAGTTTCAAGTCTTGCCAGAAGATCCAGGATTTTGTTAAGACTTTAAAAGTGATCCAAGGTAATTATTTTAATACCATGCAGAATTACCCACAAACAAGAATCTGAGGAGTTCCATTACTAGTTAATAATAGGAAATAAGGATGTGATTTAACAGGACATTCAAATAGAAAGGTGTGACTCTCAGGGCACCTGGGTGGCTCAGTCAGTTGAGTGTCCAACTTTGGCTCAGGTCATAAGTTCACAGTTCGTGAGATTAAGAGAGATTCTTGGAAGACAATGAACAGCTATTTTTCACATCATGTTTCTACCAAACGGACTCTTACGTTGCCATGGAAATTCAAACATATATCGACATGGGGTTCATTATTGACCCCAGATAAAACTACCAATGATGAAATCTTCATGTAAACCATATGCAGGCAATTAACATGACTTAAATGATATCAAGAATAAGGAAAAACACATTTGTGTCCACACATACTTTTCTTTTTGTGGAATATTCTCAATCTTTAAAATTTTTACTTGGGGATAGCAAGGTAACATTTCCAAAGGGTGCATTGTGAGTGGATTTTTACTGTTACAAAATGATGCCAGTGTAATGAGGATCACTCGTACTAGATTGTTTCAATATTTTCCAAGTAGCATTGAGTGTCAAAGGATAATCAGTGTGAATAAGAGCACATGTAATAATGATGATCAAACAGTGCCTCTCCAATTCTACATCTTACACAAGGAACTTAACTGTAAAAATAATCCAAAGACTATCTCCTTTTGCTTCTTAAACAGGATATATGTGAATGCAGATAGCAATTAACACTTTGATATGAATGCTAAATTTAGATGAACACATATACCAAATCATGCATACTAGCTTCCATCTATCAAAAACAATGTTGGAGATCCTGTTGTGGGAAGAATAATCCAGAATATGTTTCTTGCAAAGCATTTGTCTACCTTGATAATAATACAGTGTGTCCAAACGCTGGCTAACCTCTGAGTCAGAAATGTGGTACCACCATGAAAATTAACCTTGGTTCACTGTGTAGGTGAATTCACATTTATCTCAACTGGATTTCAAAAGCTGAAGATGCATGTGGTTAGTACCTGGGCAGTTTTGTTTATCACCAAGCCCCACATTTATTTCCCATTAATCGTATATTTCTCAAATCCACATATAGCACCTTTACTTTTAAAATAGGTTCTGAGGGGTCTCTGAGTGGCTCAGTTGGTTAAGCATCTGACTCCTGATTTACGCTCAGGTCATGATCTCATGGTCTGTGGGTTCGAGCCCCACGTTGGGCTCTGTGCTGACAGCAAAGAGCCTGCTTGAGATTCTCTCTCCCTCTCCCTGTCTCTCTCTAAATAAATAAACTTAGAAAAATAAAATAGTTTCTGCAAAGACAAGAGTAGTTTTGTTTTAATGTTCTTTCCCTCTGAGGAGTCATTTATGGATAGATTCATTTATTTAACACGTTTTGAGAAAAACAACAAGAAAGACACAATTGTTTGTGTCACAAAAGGCAAATCATGCATTTGATAATCATGCTAATAACTGCTGTCACCTAAAATCTTAACAATTGAACTCTCTTATCATCCTTGAGAATCTATAGTGCTTTGCAGAAGGAAAATCTAATAAACCAGTGAAATGTATTGAAGAATTTCCTGTTAACAATCATAATGATGTTAGAATAGGAGACATACTAAATGCAACCAAAAGGATCAATGGTAACATTTACATTTAAATTACCTTCTATCTCCCTGTCTGGCTTTATTCCTGTGGTTTATTTGATCAAATTGATTATTTTACTTACTAAATATCTATTGGATATCTAACAGGTGTCCAATAGTGAGCAGAAAAATCTAGAAAACTAGAATAGATAAGACATGCTACCTGCCCCACATAACACCGTCATCTACTGGGGCATAAAATCACGGAGACCCATAATCCCCATAGATTGTTTTTTCTACCTCAGTGTGTATGTTAACATTGTAGAAAAGCTCTAAGAAGGGACTAAATATCTCTGAGGAGGGCACCGGCAAATGGAAAGAGCCAAGAAAGAATGAGATTATGACAGAGGAAAGGAAGTCAATTTACCCCTTCAGCTGGCTGCAATTGTTTGCAAAATTACATCCAGTCCCTCACTGTGAACCTCCGCCTTCAGAGATGTGACCATACTGTTCCTTTCCTGAGGGACGGAATAAAATTATGATGGAGATAAATGGTATCCCTTACAGTCTCTAAAGTTTAATTGCAGACATGTGGAGGGTACATTTGATGTACGTGCATTTCTACTATTTCATGTCTTGATACGATAACAGAACTAAAAACAATCTCTGGTTTTGGTCAGAAAACACTTGGAAGAGTCAACAAGTGGTTGAAACCAGGCTGCGTGTTTTAACCACTCTGTTTTACTGACTTGGAAAATTGAGTGAAGGAAAACACTTACTTTGTTGGATTAACATGGAGTAAGGTGTGAAAAAATAGCCACGGTTTGCTGCTTTTGCTGATTTTGACAGAGTGGCAACAAATTGATATAAGTGAAGTAATGACTCTTAGTGTGTGCTCTAGACTTCAACCCACACCAAGTTTTCATCAGTGTTTGTGACAGCGTTCTGGGGCTGATGACCTGCACATTTTCAAACTAGATGGGAGACGGTTAACCCACCAAGACAGCAATGAAGTTACCCATCCTCATTGAAGTCTCCTCTGCAGTATTCCAAGATCCACGTTCCTTGCATTAGAAATGAGAACACACGAGCAAAGTTTTAAGAAGAGCAAGGCAGGGGGCTACTTCTAAGGTCTCTTAGTATTGGAGACCTTGACAGTTTGTTTTGCTTCACACATTGTACTTGAATGGCTGAGTCGAATACGTAAAAAAGACAGAAATATCCATTATCTGGACCTTTAAAAAAAAAAAGACTTTGCAAACCCCTCTGATACAAGCTAAGAGATATACAATTTACACGACTCAAAAATCTAATATGTTTATCAGTTATGCAGGCCCGATGAGGTGTATACATATCCTATACCCTAAAATCTTATCGCCTAAAACAGTGTTGAATTTGATCAGTTTATTTTAACACTGACACGTATTTTTACAAAACTGTGCATGTGTGTGTTTGGGGGAATGTGAGGAAAAAAAAAAAAAAACCGCAACCAAAATAATAAGACTTTGGCCTTATTTGCACTTTTTCATGTAAGTATAATTTTATGGTAGAACTTTTTTAAAGCTACGTTCGTTGAAAATAAATACATGTCCATCATGGATCTATATGTACATTGTTGGTGAGATGCTTCCATGACCCTATAGTAAGGCCCCCAAGTCATCACTATCAGGGATCTGAATGTGGTTACCTATTATGCACCATATGTTTGAATAGAGAGAAGATGTTGTTCAGAAGCCAGCCAGTCTCTGGTCTTCTGTTAGAGGAGCCCGACTAAACCATTACTGTAAAAAATCATTTGGGTGACTCAAGGGGCGCTTGGGTGGCTCAGTCGGTTAAGCGTCCGACTTCAGCTCGGGTCATGATCTCACGGTTCGTGGGTTCGAGCCCTGCATCGGGCTCTGTGCTAACAGCTCAGAGCCTGGAGCTGCTTCAGATTCTGTGTCTCCCTCTCTCTCTGACCCTCCCCTGCTCACACTGTCTCTATCTCTCTCTCAAAAATAAATAAAATATTTAAAAAAATCATTTGGGTGACTCAAGAATTTTTAAAAAAATATTTGAGTGGCATGTTTGGTACCAAAAAGCCATGCACAATTATTGAAAGTGGGCGAGTTTCCCCCCAAAAAGACTCTTGCAAAAGATCCCACAGATAAGACAGCTCGCATGGCTGGCCAGTGAGTGAGGCCGGCCAACTGTGGTTACCGAAAAAAGTCGCCTTGTTTTCTCTCCCAGGCCCCTGGTTCCTTTCATCCATGTCTTCCTCAACAAGTCCCTCAAATGGACTGTTTCTTTCCTTGATGGAGTGACTTCCAAGTCCACAAAACTTTGTCTCATTTCTTCGGTGGTTTCTTTCCGAAACAATTTCCTCTGGGATGGCCTAGGCTGCTACTTTACAGGAAGGGCTGACTGATATCTAGAACGTTCATTACACACGTCACCCTTTTCTGTGAATCAGATTGATCCTTTTACTCATATTTACTGCATCTAGTACTCATAATTCCATTGCTTGACATTGTTTTGATGTTTCTAAATTATGTCATCTCTCAATTGTCCAATGGTAGACTCAAAGCTCCTGATCTTAGTCGAGGAAAAGGTATGGAGTTTGGGCTTCTATAGAATAATCTATGTTCGTTCAGATGCGTGGTCCATCAGGCTCCATAAGCGTTACTTGTAAGGAGATTTGTGTATTCATCACGCAGTGTCTACCACTTTCTTCCCTCTTCTGCTCTGATGTTGTCTCACAGACTTTTGGCAATTTGGATGGAGAAGACGAAGCTATGTTTCCATGAGTAGAGAAGACAGTGGATCGGAATCCAAATCAGCCTTCCTGGAAACCCTGTGAGGGAGCCACGATGGACTTAGTCATCACCAAATGGGAATATTCTTGCCCTTGCCCATTGGGTCACAGAGAGAAGACTGTCTTCTACTTCACGTACAACCTGAGTAAAAACGCCCATGGCCCTGAGAGCCAGCCAGACCAATAATTGTATCCAGGACAAAATGCACATTCAGCTCCCAAAGCATTGGCAACCCACACTGTTTCTTACTTAGGCTTTTTCGGGGAGATGCAGATGGTTACACAGCAGGCCCCTCCACAAAGCTTTGTCAACTCCCTTTCCAGATGTCTTACTTCCCAAAGATTTGCACACCTGGGGAACACCCTCTCTTTTTTTCCCTGGGAATATGTTCCCCAAATCTCTTTTGAGTTTCTGAGGTGTCCATTCAGTTTCTATCCTTATTTTTTTAATTTTAAATATATTTTTTTAATTTTTTTATATTTAGTTTATTTTTGACAGAGACAGAGAGAGACAGAGCATGAGTGGGGGAGGAGCAGAGAGAGAGGGAGACACAGAATCTGAAATAGGCTCCAGGCTCTGAGCTGTCAGCACAGAGCCCGACGTGGGGCTAGAACACACAAATCATGAGATCATGACCCGAGCTGAAGTCAGTGCTAAAACCGACTGAGCCCACCCAGGCACCCCCTTTTTAAAATTTTTAAAAAAATTTTCATGTTTATTTTATTTTTGAGAAAGAGTTATTTTTGAGAGAGTTTATTTTTATTTCAGTATAATTTGTTTTATTCTACACAGCAATACAGCACCATCTGAACTTCTCTAATTACATTTGCTTCTTGTTCTGAATTTACAGAGTATGCACCAGTCCCGTGAACTGAACCAAACCTCTCTTCTGGGCACAAAAGGCAATGAGCCTCAGCTTCAAACCATATTATTGACATGGGGATACATCATATCAGAGCGTAATAATAAGTCTGAATACTGAGGAAGTGCTAACATGAAATTATCGAGCTTCATTGTGTTTGAGCCAAATCCATTCTAGAATTTCAGGGAAGACTGGAGACTGCGTTTGAACTTCCATGAGCTCTCAGATATTGGAGCTCACGATTGAAATGAGGTTTCTCGTAGGATGCCTATGCTAGAATAGATTCCTCATCTAAACCAGTATGAAATTCTAACTTCATTCATATCTGATAATTGTGTTATTTATAGGACATAGTCCTGATGGGCTTTAGAACAATGCTTATGGGTTTGTTTTGTTTTTTTAAATGCTTAAGTAACTTTATGTATTGTTTTCACTCTTAGAAGACAGAGATGGATCTTAAAAGTATCCAAATTAGCCTGGAGATGAAGAGATGCTTTTGTAGTTGAGTTGAAGGTATTCGCTGCTACTTTCAAGTTTTGTCTGCTCTTTTTTGAGTCGTTTCTCTGCATGACGCATGTTTGCAGGAAACTTTATTTGTATCATTTTTCTGATTCAATTTTCATCAATGAAGCTGCATTGGGGCACCTGAGTGTCTGACTTTGGCTCAGGTCATGATCTCATGGTTCGTGGGTTCAAGCCCTGCATCGGGTTCTGTGTTGACAGCTAGCTCAGAGCCTGGAGCCTGCTTCAGATTCTGAGTCTGTCTCTGCCCTCCCCCCCACCCCCAGTCATGCTCTGTCTCTCTCTGTCTCTCAAAAATAAATAAACATTAAAAAATTTCAACAAGAATTGTGCATTAACTACTTTTTAAAAAAATTAAACATTAACCTGGATATTGGTTTCCTTCTTTTTTTTTTTTAACATTTATTTTTGAGAGACAGAGCATGAGCAGGGGAGGGGCAGAGAGAGAGGGAGACACAGAATCCAAAGCAGGCCCCAGGCTTTGAGCTGTCAGCACAGAATTTGGCTTTTCCTACTTCAGACCAAGAAATTTCCTTCTCAGGAGAGGGTAAGCTTGCAACGTAATAGTAAATTAGAGATAAAATGAATTTCAAAAGTACATCACCAGTGTTCAGTAATAAAAAGAAGTAAGGTGTTAATTCTTTCATAAGCAATTCATCTACCCATAGAGGAAGTTATCATGTTTTACAATCTCGTGTGTAACTCTGTGAGCCCGTCAGCCTGTGTGAAACTCTCCAATTTTAACCAAAAAATGAGAACATACTGAATTTCAGAGGATTTTGTGGTCATTTTGTACTATTACCAGGGTATTTCAGTTTCTACAGGAGGCTCCTTCATACATTAAAATGTGTATGTTCACTATATAAAAGCCTGTTCACTATGCACACACCTGGATCTCATAGTTTTGCCTGAAATAGAAGTAAAATGTATGTTGAGAAACAGCGGCAATTGTTGCCTATGTGCTCGTGTGAAAATCGGTAAGACTGCGTTCGTAGTTAGTCTCTGAACCCTTTACATCTGTCTTCAGTACGATTCAGAGTCACTGTGCTGGCGACCTGGTGGCGGGAAGTTCCCAGCAGGTGTTACACCTGAGGCCAACCATTCCTGAAAGCGTATCTTTCCTATAGCACTCTGGAATTGCAGGTCTTTTGGGGTCACCCTGAGTCTCCCAGCCTAGGTGACCGGCTCAGGCGTATTTGGGCCTCGGCCTTGGACCCCCGACGGTGAAAGCACTAACTATGCCCATGTTCTTGAACCGGCGCTCACCCCGTTATGTTGCTGGGTTTTTGCTACTCAGTGGATGGCGTTCCAAGTTGGAAATACAGCGGTACTTAGTTCCCGCAGGGGCCACGGCCACGGTTGCGTGCGTTGCTCGGCCAGGGCTGGGAAACCAGAGACCCAAAGCGTGGAGGTGAGGCCGGCGCCCAGGCCGAGGAGGCAGAAGTAACTGGGCGGACATGAAGGTGGGTGCAGCCCGGGGGGTAGTCGACATGCAGGGCAGTGCTGTCCCAAGGGCCCCACGGTCCTGGGCATACGGTCTGGGGACCCCAGCCCCAAGCCGGAGCAGGTCAAGCCCCCCACAGCCTCTGTCCCACTGCAGACCCGTCTGACACCTCACATCGCTGGGAAGGTGATCACGAGAGCCCAGGGATGCAGGGCCCTTCCTGGACAGCTGGACTGCTCTGCGTCCTCCCCAAGGTCAGGGCTGGGCGCTGAGCAGGGCCACTGCTTGCTTCATTGGCAGTCACAGCCGGCAGCCCCCCCAAACCATACCCGGCTACCCCCCACAGCACCTGGGATCACCTGGAGAAGACCCGTAAGGGAGACATAGAATCTGAGCCGTGTGGACCACGTTTTAACCTTTAAGCGCTCACATTTATCTCATTTCCCCTTCTGGGCGTGAGCTGGGATTGTACTCACCCGTGGTTTTTCCTTCCTTTCTTTTCTCAAGGAACAGACTTTACTTTCGGGGAGGAGCTTTAGATTTATAGCAAACTTGAGAAGAAGGAATAAAGATTTCCCCGTATGCCTCCCGCCCGCGTTCACACGCAGCCACCCCCATTTCCAACTCCCCCCTCCCACCAGATGGTGTGTTTACTACACTTTTTACACTGAGACACCACCGTCACCCAAAGCTCAAGGCTAACAGATGGTGTGTTTACTACACTTTTTACACTGAGACACCATCGTCACCCAAAGTTCAAGGCTAACATCAGGGCTCGCTCTTGACGTCGTACGTTGTTTGGGTTTGGGCAGACGTATAACGGCGTGTGTCTACCGTTACACCATGATGCAGAATAGCTGAGCCGCCCGAAAAATCCTCTGGGCTCCACCTCTTCATGCCCCCGCCCTTGGCAACAACTGGTCTTTTTACCTTCTCTCTACTTTTCCGAGAATATCATAGAGTTGGAATCACACAGTCTGTGTTCTCCTCGGATTGTCTTCTTCCACCCAATCTGCGTATCTAAGTTTCCTCCATGTCTTTTCATGGCCCGAGAGCCCATTTCTGTTTAGTGCTGAGTAATATTCCATTGCCTGCATGGACCCCAGTTTATTTATCTTTCCACCTGCTGAAGAACATCACGGTAGCTTCCAAGTCTTGGCAATTTTGAACAAAGCTGCTGTAAACGTCCGTGTGTGGGTATTTGCATGGACGTGACTTTCCAACTCCCTTGTGCCAGCTGCTGGATTTCACGGCCAGGGTACGTTTGGCTTTGTAAGAAGCTGACACAGTGTCTTTGACAGTGGCCGCACCGTGTCGCATTCCTAGCAGCAACCAAGGAGAGGGGCCGTGCCTCTGCATGGTCACCGGCATGTGGTTTTCGTCCCCATGGATGCCTTGCAGACGGCCATCTCCAGTGGATGAAATGTAAGAGGAATGTGAAACGCAGGCTACGTGTTGAGTCGCCTGCACCTTGTGTAGTAACCAAAATGAGCATGGAAAAGCGTGGGTGCTGAAGAAAGGCTGACGGGGACCATCTTCTCCCAGCCAGCCCACCCCTGATTCTAAGTTGTTACATCAAACACCAACAACTTATTTTTTTTTTTTTTCATGGAGAGCTTTTATTAAAACGATCTCTCAAATACGTAGCTAAGTTCATCTCCGTTCAAACACATCTTGACTGGCCATTGGATCATCACCTTGGAGTAAAAAAAGTGGTTTAAATGCCTGCTTTTCTTTTATTGGTGATTTCTTTTTAGAACAGGTGCCACGGCCGTATAAAATGGACATTTACATAATTGCCACTTGCTATGGCGGACATTATATACAAAGCTCAATATCCCTTAACACAAAAGAGCAAAAATGTTGCTAGATAGAAAGAGGTCATTTTCTTTTACCTTGAGTACAATTATTGCCAACTTGATAACCGAATGGTTCGCCTTTTTCGGGGCAGACAGCCATGTGCATCATCTAGAAGTGACCATTAGAACACGGGAGTTATTATCTTTGCAAATATATATGGGCATCCCATATTTACACACGACTCCAACTATTTAATGAGTGTCTAATGCAGTACTTTTTGAAGAAACTAAGCCTACATATTTCCAACTAGATCTAAATTAGTTTGGGATAGCTTTATTTAATGATGTAATTTATGAATTGGGCATGCTGACCTTGTTTTAAATTAGTATTACCCTTTCTTCATACCTGTTCATATATTTCTATGTTTTCATCTTAATCACTGTTTGATCTAACTTTGTATATATTCTACACTTAAATTGTAGTGTATTTGTCTTTCCTACTCATTACTTCCATAAAGCCCTAGGGGGAAATGGGCTCCTATTTGTTGGTTTTTACCACGATTCTGTCATCGCTCAATGCTAATTAAATGGCACAGTATCAGATAATTTTTCTGTAAGGCGTTATTTCTTTGGCTGTGGCAATTTTTTGGTGTCTAAGTTGGAGATAATTGTGATCGAAATGTGTTTCCGTACAAAAATGTGTATTTTCAATTTTCTCGATAACTGTGTGTGTGCATGTATGTTTGGATGCATACTTATACATAAAACATAAATTAAAAATCTGATATATAGGAGTATATACACCTATCTGCATTGACATCTATAATTTTATCTATATAACAGTAGATGCTTAGGGTCGTAGGATATGGTTATTTTCAACTTTTGTTAAGAGTGCTAAAATACTTTCTAAATTGCTTATTCTGATGGAATGGAAAATGTAAGCATGGGAGGAGGTTAGTTATTCCAAATTCTTATTATAGCCAGCCCTTGGAGAATGTCAGTCTTTTAAAATTTTTTTTAAATGTTTATTTATTTTTGAGAGAGATAGAGCACAAGCAGCAGAGGGGCAGAGAGAGAGAGAGAGAAAGGAGTGAGAGAGACAGGCTCCGAAGCAGGCTCCAGGCTCAGAGCTGTCAGCACAGAGCCTGATGCAGGGCTTGAACCCACGAAGATCATGACCTGAGCCGAAGTCGGACACTTAACTTACTGAGCCCTCAGGCACCCCCAGATGGTCAGTCTTTTTAATTTCAAGCACTCTGGTAGATTGGGTCTGAGTGTGGCCTTCCTGTACACCATGCAGATGCCTAAAAATGGCATTTTGATCTCCTATTTAGTGAGATATAAATAGGTATAGCCATAAATAGGTATAAATCTTTATATTAAGTTGCATTTTTATAATTGATATAAAATAATATGTTTTCCTAAATGTTGGATAGTGAGCCCTTTGCTGAGCCTATCATTAGATAGTATTGAAAATATAATCTAAGTTTTGAGGACTTTTTAGTGTTCTCATTATTTAACATTAATCAAGCATTTCACATGTTAAAGTTAATAGTTCTGTGTGTCACTCTTTTCTGTAAACATTTATAAGTTGTGACCTCCCCCCCGCCCGCCAAATGCATGAGATCTGCCCAATTTGCAAAATGTTCGGTATAGAGTGCAGTATTTTTAACTGTAAACAATGTTGTATGAACAGAATGTGTCCATCTTGCACAATAGCACCGCTACACCTGTTTGAAGATCAATCCCCAAAGGCTTTTTGCGTGTGTTCTTGTGATAAGTCTGTGTCAGTCCTTGCTGAAGGCAACACCTCTCAGTAATAAATAACCCCTACAAGATACGGTGTTCGCTTTCTTGTGTACATCCGAAAAGTAGACTTTTCCCCTCTGTGGTTTGAGGTAGCTCTTTTGTTTATTTGTTTGTTTCTTTGTGTTTTTCTGCAGGGGCACACTATTTTCCTCCGATTTACTCAATCGACTTGCGTTCCTCGGATCTGTCTCCAATCTTTGTCGTACATTAGTTTTCCACATGTTTTTTTCTCTTATTTTTTTTCTGCCTGAGTCAAAAAATCACTCCCTTCCTGAGAAATTCATGTCTTACTATTTTCCTTTAACTATGACATTGTTTCCCCCATCTGTACAACTTGTCTTTTTGTTAACTTGTTTTTTTATCATGTGCTTTTGTGTATCTTGAGCTTTCCTGGGGTTCACGTGGCTTTTTGGGACGTGGGTGGGTTTGATTTCACTTGACAGTGTTGACAAATTCTCAGAGATTATCTTTTCCAATTGGATCCTCTTCCTCCCCATTTCCCACGCACGTAATCATCTCCTCCCCACCTTTTGTGCTTCCCTGTGTTTGTGTCTGGATGCTTCTTTCCAGTAATAATTCTGTCTTCTAACATAACTAATCATGCATCAACGCTTTAGTTTTGTTTTCAATTCTAGAATATATGCCTAATATTTTATGCTCTCCATTGCTGTTGATAGTTGTTACCATTTAAGTTTTTGACTATATTAATCATAGACATCTACAACTCCCATTCTGATAAGTGTGGTAGCTGGATTTGTTTCCAATATTATGTCTTCTCCATTGATCTTGGCTTTCAGCCATTTGTTATTGTTTCCTCTTACCTCTGCTACTTAAAATTTTTTTTAATGTTTATTTATTTTTGAGAGAGAGAGACAGATTGTGAGCAGGGGAGGGGCAGAGAGAGAGGGAGACACAGAATCTGAAGCAGGCTCCCAGCTCTGATCTGTCAGTACAGAGCCCTTGAACTCACAAATCGTGAGATCATGACCTGACCCGAAGTCGGATGCTTAACTGACTTGAGCCACCCAGGCGCCCCTTACCTCTGCTACTTTTTGATAAAATGCTGGCAATGGTAAAACTTTTGAGGAATAAAATGGAGAAATAAAATAACAGATGGTGTTAATATCCTTCAAGGAGAGTTCATTTGTTTCTTGCCCTAATTGCATTATATAGACAGATTTAAAGATGCTTTCCATCCATGGCCAAGACTAACTGTTTACAAATTCTGGTTCGCCCCTACTCCTACGATATAGCCCATCAGGGTTCCAAAATGCACCTTGGGATCTTTACCAGACCCCACTTCAAAGCAGGCTGTCATGTTTTTGTCTTCCAGCCAAAGAGTAGATATCAGTGGCTTTGCTCAGGTCTTCAGACTCAACGAATGTGTATCTTAACGGCCACTGGCGAATCACTAATACATTGAGGGTTCAGTTCGTGCCAGATGCTGAGCTAACCTCTACTGGTCTCTAAAACTTACCATCTTGCTACTTTCAAAGGAGGGTCTTGTAGAACTTCTCCCTTCTTCTGTGGCTGGTCAACAGAAAACCTCCTTATATATAACTCAAGGCTTAATGCAAAATAAAAACATGAACAATGAGAAGAAACAATAATTTTTAAAAATACGCATGTGTTTGGGCATGTGGCCTGAACTCCCTTTGTGGAAGTGAAGTCTCAACTCTACCTGTTAACAAACGTATATATTGTCCATTTCTCCCACAACTTTTGGCTTCAGTCCACGCTTACAGCTTTGGCTTAGAGTTCTCTGAATGTCTAACAACTACAGATTTTCCTCCCTTGATACTGAATTGAACACCTATCTATTTTCTTCAGTCTTTGTGTTTGAAAGGAGAGCGAATACTCTCTGATCATTTCAGTTCACCATATTGATCAGAAGGTATCAATTTGATTATATTCAATTTGTTGGACTCAAGTGTATTTGGGATTCATTTTAATTTGAACAGGAATAAATGTAAGTACTTTGAGCTTACTTCTCCAATGGAAACCTCAGTAATGAAATTACACATTTTGAATCCCAGAGGTAATTGGATTCAGTCAAGAAAAGGAGATTTTGTACCAATATTCTGAGCCATAAACATCCCCAGGGATTTCTAGCAACTTTTTATTTAACTTTCTCTGTCTCTCTCTCTCACACACACACTAATGCATTTATAGCTTTGCAAAATGGACAGAAAAATCGTGTTCACAACTGGGTGAATCTTTTTAGGAAAAAAAATTGGTCAGAGAGAAGCAAATAGCCCCACGATTAAGAAACTAGAAAGAACAAACTATTTGAGGAATAGCTGATTATTAAAGTAACTAAAAATGTATAAAAACATAGGAAAGTCTGTTGACTCCCCCCACCCCAGCTTGATAGAAAATCAAACTATTTCATGCCCATGTTACATAATACAATCATGGTAGACGGCCAGAAGAGGTGCATAGATCTCTGCCTCTGACATCCTCATGACTTAGAATGTGCTCAATATATTTGTTCAATATATTACTTAGAATAGTTTTGTGAATGACTTCAATTTCTTTTTAAAAGCTTGCAGAAGAGAAAAAATAGTTTAATGGTTGGCATGATGTTATATATTATGGGCATAATGATCGTGCTTATTGCTGTTTAACCAACCTTCAATTTTTGATTTTTGGTTTCATGCCATAAATTTCTACAACTTGAGGGGCGCCTGGGTGGCTCAGTCGATTGAGTGTCCGACTTTGGCTCAGGTCACGATCTCATGGTTCGTGGGTTCGAGCCCCACATCAGGGCCTGGAGCATGCTTCACATTCTGTGTCTCCCTCTCTCTGCCCCTCCCCTGCATATGCTCTATGTCTCTATCTCTCTCAAAAATAAATAAAAACATTTTAAAAAGTTAAAAAAAAATTTCTGCAACTTGAAATGTTGAATGTTTGGATGTTCCCACCAGATAAGAATTTGAAGATGCATTTTGGATGATATATATTTTCAGGTATATTCTTGTATACATCGTTTCCCATTTCCACGTTCTTGTTTTTAACCAGCAAGTCAGATTCTCATCACGAGGGAAAAAAAACCCATTTTTTCCCTTTTATCTGTATGTGATGATGGATGCTACCTGCTTGTGATAATCATCTCAGGACAAATATATGTCGTCACATGCTCTACACCGTGAACTTATGTAGCACCCGGTGTTGACCATCTCAATAAAACTGAAAGAAAAATTTTCCCAACAGTTATCTCTTAGCTTATCGTGGTACGTTCCGTAGCTCTATTATTAACACACAGATAACACAACTACACACTTCCCTGTCCTTTCTGAACTGGGAGTACCTGTGCTGCGTCTAACATTTCCTTTTTGTTTGTTTTTAAACTTTCGGCGTAAAATATCCAGAAGCAGAATTGTTGGATCTTAGGGTAGTTCCATTTTTAATTTTTTGAGGCAGCTCCAGGATACCCTGGAGAACGGAGGTATGGACAGTATAAAATATCAAGATCCAAAACAATTAATAAATCATGAGGTGGTGTAAAGGAGCATAACTGTGGACCAAACCTTTGAATCTCTGAGAGAAAAGGGAAGGAAGGGAACATGTTTGAAGTTTGGCTGACGCTCATCATTGACCTAACAGACGCCACGGAGCCCAAGACACTGGGTTCAGGAAAGAAAACAGAGTCATTAGCTCTCAAGCCTCCACAGTTGAGACAAGGTAACAAAAGACTTTTCCACATATCCTTCCTTTGGTAAACTTTAAAGTCGCTGAGCACAAACAGTTGCAACTTGCTGGGAATCTTCAGATTGTTCCAAAGATGAGCTAAATCTCTCTCTCTTTGGGGATGCAAATGGTTTAATTGTGTGTGTGTGTGTGTGTGTGTGTGTGTGTGTGTGTGTGCGTGTCTGTGAGTGAGTTCTTACCTCTCCCCTCCAGTAAAAACAACTCTTCCTTAAGACACATTTGTGTCCACAAATGAAACAAAAGTAATGCATGGTCCCTAGATAAATTTGCCCAGGCTTGTAGCTGGAAAATTTTTTCTTTTTTTTTTTTTTTTTTTTTTTACAATCTCCAAACTTGTTTTATCTGCTAAAATAAACTACAGCTAATTAAAAAAGTCACCTCCAAAGGGTCCTTGAGCAATCAGTATGGACTTCTGAGGAATCCCGTTAAGATTCAAGTTTGTTCTGATCAATCGCCTTTCCACACAATCTGAATATGCTAATTTCAGAACATAACAAATGGTAAGTCTGTTATTACAATTCATTTCCCCCCAGGGACTTGCAAATCACCAGACCCACCTTCGCATTGACTTGTATCTTCATGAACGGAAACTTGGTAGACTTTATACTTGGAGAGATCCTGAAGGACCTTCCAGGGTGTGGCCCATTAATTAAAGCGGAGTAACATTTAGAATTATTGTTTAAAAATAGAAAGGAAACAGGGTCACCTAAGTGGCTCAGTCGGTTAAGCACAGGCTGAGTCAGTTAAGCATCCAGCTTCGGCTCGGTTCATGAACTCACGGTTCATGGGTTCAAGCATCGCCTCAGGCTCTGTGCTGACTGTGGGGATCCTCCTTGGGATCCTCTGTCCCCATCTCTCTGCCCCTCGCTTGCTTGTGTGCGCGCTCTCTCTCAAAAAAAAAAAAAAATAAGTAAACTTAAAAAAAAAAGGGAAATAGAGGGAGTTTATGAACTTTAAGGTGGTTATGGAAGATTGAAAAGCAAATTTTCGGCAAAATTTGCACACATATAAGTGCAAGAGTGTCCAATACTATTCACTCAAACTCTGAAAAAAAATATTGGTTGATACTGAGAGAAATAATGAGAATTAAGTGAATCAACATTCAAATCAATCACACATGGTTCAGACATGATTCATACATTCCAGCCATGTTAGAATTTATTCTATACGTATCATTTTTTCAGTTATCCTTGCTCTTCTATATATTGACTTTACTGTATTTTTGACTTAGCACCTTTAGTAATATAAACGTGCTGATATATCGGTGATTAATATGTAGATATTTCTCTATAGGTTACTTAAGTCGTAATATGTTATATAACATACCATAGAGATAGTGTATGTAATATAGAGATTATTATATGTATACATAGTATCAAATATGATTTCCCAGTGTACACAGCACATTATTTTATCTGAGCACTTATAATTTCTACTTTTTGTTTTTTTCTTAACCTTTCATTACCCTCTCAAATATCATGAATTAGCTAATTCCCACCTAAACTGATATAAATTAGGACCTTCAAAGATAGGGCTTTAGTTACTTTGGCATAATACGTCGGTGTATTAGTAGGTGCTCAAAAAAGTACTGTACAGAATTCTCACATTTGTCTGCCAAATGTCTCATTTGACTTCACATTCATGCAACATATGTTAATTGAACACCTTCTAAGAGTGTTCAATTAACATAGAATACTGCAGTGAGCAGGAAGAAAAAAAATCCTTAAGGTTAACTGTTTAAATTTTTTTTTTTAACATTTATTCCTTTTTGAGAGACAGAGAGAGACAGAGTGTGAGTGGGGGAGGGGCTGAGAGAGAGGGAGATACAGAACCTGAAGCAGGCTTCAGGCTCTGAGGGCTGTTAGCACAGAGCTGGACACAAGGCTCGAACCCACGAGCTGTGAGATCACGACCTGAACCGAAGTCAGACACTTACCACCTGAGCCACCCAGGCGGCCCAAGTTAACTTTTTAGGTTGTGTGGGGAACATTAGATGGGTGGAGAACATTGTTTCTATTTGAGAATGTCCATTCTTGACAAATACCGGCTATTCTCCCTTTCATATTGAAATTTTATCTTTGGGTTCTCTTAATTCCTTTGACTTTTCCTCTTCCCTGGCCCTTATTTGCTTATCATTCTTTACACACACCTACATAGTTGACTATCTTCTCAAACCTTTCTATTCCTCCTGGTACTGACCTTCAAGTCCAAGCAACACATACCACGTTATACTGATGGTATCTGAACCCAGAGGAGCCCATGAATGTCAGCTCTTTATCTGAATATCAAATTAGTCTTCTACCTCCTTGGCTCACAAACTGGCATCTCGCAATCAACATATACAAATCTTCAACAATCAGCTTCCCCCCAAACTAGCTTCTGTTCCTCAACTCATTTCTTCTCCACCCAAGGCAAAGCCCCTGCAGTCCCTGTTGAGTCTTGTTTTCGCAAGTAACTTTTGTTCAATAATGAGACAAATCTACCAAGCCTCACTCATGCCTGTCTTTCTAATCCCACCTATTCTGTCCTTACCCTTGAACATACACTTAGTTTAAACTTCGTCATCTCTTGCCTAGAGTAAAACTTATAGCCAGGTAATGCATGTCTCTACCTTTGGGAAACAATTTATTGAAGTCCGAGGTAGCCCGCCACACACAGGCTCATGCACTTGTTGAAAGTGGGCCTGTGTGTTCTTTTAATCAAGGAACACATATGTCATCACTGGCATATGACGTGGTTTCTCATCAGCACGTTGCCCTTCTTTTCTCCAGACCCACCTGAAAAAATTAATGCCCCCTGATGTCTGTCCGTTTGGAAAGAGATGTTGTCAGTGCCCGGAAAGTTCGTCCTGCATTTTCTCATTGCTGGGAGTTGTGCCCATCGTTTAGAATCTGGCTGTTTTTCATCTCCCTCTTCTGCTAAACATTCCCACACACATACGCCCAGGCAAGCCCTACCTTCCTCTTCTTCCGTTCCTATGACAACACGTCTATTTCTCCTTTTTATACTAATTATCACATTTTAACTGCCTATGTACTTGCTCTCTTTTTAAAAATAATTTAAGTTTTATTTATATATTTTTGAGACAGAGATCTCGCAAGCAGGAGAGGCTCAAAGGGAGAGGGACAGCGAGAATCCGAAGCAGGCTTCTTGCTGCCCGTGCAGAGTCAGGGATTGGGCTCAAACGCAGGAAACCGTGCGATCAGGACCTCAGGTAAAACCAAGAGTCAGGTGCTCAACCATCTGAGCCACCCAAGTGCCCCTTGTTGTCTCTCTGAAAAGACTGCATCACACCTGTTCTTCGAGGTCCTGGTGTTGCTCACGTGCACCTTTTTTTTTTTTAATTTTTTAGCATTTACTCAGTTTTGAGAGACAAAGAATGAGTGGGGAAGAGGCAGAGAGAGAGAGGGAGACACAGAATCTGAAACAGGCTCTGGGCCATCAGCACAGAGCCTGATGCGGGGCTCGAACCCACAAACTGTGAGATCATGACCTGAGCTGAAGTCGGATGCTTAACCGACTGAGACCCCCAGGCGCCCCTGCTCACTTGCACCTTGAGATGCTTCACCTTGAATATCATGTCTATTCCAAGATACAGGATCACTGAGTCAGGAGATGGACGACATCCGTGAGCACCATAGACACGCTGGCATTTCCATCTCCCATGACCTCGGGCTTCATCACTGCCATCAACTTAACTTACAGCTATCCAAGATTTTGGAAAATATTTCGATATTTGCACGTGTGGGGGGCGTAGGTAACAAAGCCTGCGGGCAAGAATTCACATGACAAATAACACATGCACCTGTGCTGAACTGCCCTGTTTAGAAACAACCAGAACTTGGTGTCCCCTGTAGATCTTTATGGGGGACCCAGCTCATCTCCTTCAGCAACACGCTTTGCTGTTTTCCCCAAATTAGTGTCCTGACACCGGCAAATCCTCACGGGCGGGTCTGCTTTCACGTACAAACGACCTTTCTTAGCCGCTTAGAAAAGGCAGGAGGAAAATGTGCGCTGCGCCTTTAAGGCAGGTGTTTGGAAGGTCAGTTTCCTGTGAAGCCGACCAGGAGCATCCTTCCGGCCTCCGACTGCGCCTGCGTGGAGAGCTGAGCCGGACCACGCTCGCTCCCGGGAGGAGTCGGGTCTCGCGAGAGCGCGCAGGGAGTCTCAGGGCCAGAAGGGATCTCGCAGGGTCTCGCGGGATTCCAGGAAATGACAGAAGCCCGCAGAGACTCCTGGGAAAAAGCTGGCGCACGTGCCGTGCCGGTGATGCGCTCAATGCCCCAGCCTGGTTAATTGAGTCCTAACACCGGAACCTGTGGTGTGGCAGGATCTCCGAGCCCGGGTAGAGACGGGGGACCGTCAGGGGTGCCGGCCGCGGAAGGGCGTGCCCACGGGCCGTGCGGGGACACACCTCCGCGGAGTGAGAGGTGAGAACCCCACTGCGGTGCATCCGGGGTCTTCCGTAGACGTGGGCCAAGGCCTGTGCGTCGGTATGAGGTCCAGAGTACCCCCAGTGGGCCCGCATAGACCGGGAACCCTGTCCCCTGTGCCGTATCCAGAGTACCCCCAGTGGGCCCGCATAGACCGGGAACCCTGTCCCCTGTGCCGTATCCAGAG